>NW_015165275.1:71957-172854 GCF_001447785.1 Gekko japonicus | reverse complement strand
ATCCCCCCCGAAATGACCTCTATTGTTGCACCTGATGCAAAACCCACTTGGGTTGTATTAATTTGTTCTAATGGTTTAGCTGCCGTCTGATATTGTTTTAATTGTTGGTCTATATTTATTGTTTTAAGCAGGGCTTTTTTTGTAGAAAAAGCCTGGCAGGAACTTATTAGCATATTAGGCCACACCCGTGACAGCACAGACCATTAGCATATTAGGCCACACCCCCATGTTAACAGGAGTGTGGTCATCCAGCCACACCCACCTTTTGCTTCTTATTCTGTTTACCTTGTTGTCAGGGCTTTTTTATAGCAGGAACTCCTTTGCATGTTAAGCCACACACCCCTAATGTAGCCAATTCTAATGGGTTTCTGCTGTTGGGTGTGGCCTATTATGCTAATGAGTTCCTGCTGGGTGTGGCCAGCTCAGCAGCCAGCCGGAACTCCATTCCTGTGCGTTCCTGCCCCCAAATAGCCCTGGTTTCAAGTGTTCTTATTGTTATTTTTGTTACTCGCCCTGACCCTGCATGCAGGGGAGGGAGGGCTGTTAATCAACTAAACTAAACGTCATTGGACTCTTGCAGGCAAACCAGTGGCCACCTGCAGTTCAATCCAATGCAGAAAAAAAGAGAAGTGTGAAATAATCGACGGGAAGCCCGTCTGTTTGCCAGAGTCTGAATCTACCTGCTGGGCACAGGGAGACCCTCACTACCATACCTTTGATGGGAGGAACTTTGACTTCATGGGCACCTGTACCTACACTATTGCCAAGACTTGTGGGTCAGACACGTCTCTTCCTTCCTTCAGCGTCGAGGCCAAGAATGAGAACAGGGGCAATACTCGCGTTTCCTATGTTGGTTCTGTGACGGTCAAGGTCTACAACAGCACCATTTTAATCACCAGAAATGAAATTGGATTTGTGAGGGTGAGGTTTTGTCTCTAGCTGCTCCCTGTGTGTCTGTTTTTGTGTGTGTGTGGCAACAGTGTCTATGACCTGATGCTCCTGATTTTCTTAAGAGTTGATCCACAAGCTTTGGAATCGCTCCGGCCCGGGTATGGTTCTTCCCCCCGCTTGTCTCTCCCCCCCCCCAGTTTATTTTTACAGCTTTGGTTAGTTTATTTTCTCCTGCACATGGCTTAAATAATGAGAATTTCCCAGTGAGTCACTGGTGTTGTTATCAGTAGTATCATAGCACACCCCATAACTAGGCTTGCCAAGTCCCCCCGGGGGGCGGGGAAAACCCCGCCCCATAGGCCTGTTCCCTGCCGCCGCCGGATTGGGCCCCGGGGGAAACGCCACCCCGACGTGCACTTCACCAGGAAGTGACGTGACTCCCCTCGGATGGTCGTGACCCCGCCCCCAGCGTGCCCGGCGTAGTCGCATCACTTCCTGGTGAGGTGGATGTGGCGCGTGCATGCTCTGTGTGTGCGCACGCGCTCCAGGATCAACCCGGGAGTCCCCCGCTTCAGGATGAGGTACAACTTGGCAACCCTACCCTTAACGTTTAAAAAAAAAAAATCACTTCCCTAAATCACTGTCGATGGGGAGTTGTTTAACAGGAAAAACAAAAACAATAGAAACATTATGACACAAAATCGGCTCCCTGAAAACATTCAGGGTAAAAGTAGTCTCAAGGAGCTAGAAAAAAAATGTGAAGGGGAAAAATGAAGTAAAAACTGAAGGCACAAAAACATGCGTGGAAATCAGGAAACAACCCAAAGCAGTATGGGGCCAGAATCAACAACAACAACTGCAGAAAAGCCGTGCAAATAACCCCTCCCTTTCTGAAGCTTCTGGCTGAAAATGGCGGTCCCCAGGCTTCCCACGTCTTAGGGCTCAGCCCAGTACTTCAGGGCTTTAGACTCATTGTCATGGTCTCCAAGCAAAGAGAGTAATATTCTGAATGAGGAGCCAGAAGCAAGGTAGCAGGCCATCTTTCTTATCTTTAGAATGGTAAATGCACATATGGATTATCCTAACAAATGCACAGACTACCTTGTCTTGATATATTCCTATTCCCTCCAACCTCCTTGTCCATGAAGCTCCATGCTGACCTACTCTGGTGGTCCCTTCTGCTGACCTACTGTATGATTCTATGATTCTGTACTTTATTGTCTACCAAGCATGTATAGATACATATGTCTTCCCTCCGGCAGAGCAACCCTTGAGCCTTTATGCTCCATTTCCTGTCTCTAGATCTGAACTTCCTGTATACCTGAAAGCCTTAGCTATCCCATACGCCTTAAGTGTGTTTCAAAGAGGCTAAGAAATCTAAGCCCTGTTTGCTCAGCCTTTATTTAGCTTAATTTCTCTTACTGTGATCCATCCATACTCTATGGAATGAAACAAGAATCTATAAAACTGGACACACCAGCAGCCCTTGTGGTTCATTGTGGGGGAAAGGTGGAAGGAGGGCCAGTGGTGTAGAATTAAGCCCTCTGGGAACTGATCTGAATTTTGGAGGGGTTGCAGCCCAATTTGAAAGGGGGTTGAATTGCTTAAATTTGCCTTTGGCGTTCCCTCAGTTTAAACTTCAGTACCATGTCTTGTCTTCATAATGCTACAAATGTGTAGTCTACAAAAATCTACCCTACTCTAAGTCTACCCTACTCTGTGCATGTCTCTCAGCGAAATATACGACGACTATCTGAAACAGAAGCATTCAACTTCTGCTGTTTCTTACCTCCGGCTTATCTTGCAGGTGAATAACCAGCGTTCCCGGCTGCCCATCTCCTTGGACGATGGGAAACTGCGCATCTATCAGAGTGGGAATTCTGTCGTTATGCAGACAGACTTCTCCTTGAGGGTCTCTTATGACTGGAACAGCTACCTGGTGGTGAAGATCTCCAGCAGCTTTTCGGAGAGCCTATGCGGCCTGTGCGGCAACTACAATGGAAATCCAGCTGATGACTTCCAAACTCCAAATGGGACCTTGACTCCAACCCCTGTAGATTTTGGGCGAAGCTGGAAGGTGGAAGATGGCGACAGGTTCTGCTGGGATGACTGCCACGGGCAATGCAAAAGCTGCCCACCAGAGACAGCCAACAAGTACAAAGCCGAGCCATTCTGTGGTTGGATCAGCAAAGGAACGGGAGGACCCTTTAGCCAATGCCATTCTGTTGTTGACCCCAACATCTTTCTGGACAACTGTGTCTATGACCTTTGCTTGAATGATGGCTTCAAGGATGTTCTATGCGAAGCACTGAAGAACTATGCAGACACCTGCCAAAAAGCAGGCGTGACCATCTCTGACTGGAGGACGCCCACTGGTTGCCGTGAGTATCCCTGAGCGCCAAAGGGAAGGGTGGTTTCAGAGCTAAGGATAGCAGGAGTTTTCTTTATCGATAGAAGAAAATGATTCAGATTTCATTATTTAACGAAATGTATACCTTGCCCTTCTGCCCTCATAAAGACCACCAAGGCGTCTAAAAAATTAATAACATACATAATAAAACTGTATTCTAAAACCATTCAAACCAACAAAAGTCATTAAAACAATCAAAACCAGTGCTAAAATGCACAGGAAACCATAAAAACAATAAAAAAAAATATTGGGCAGCAAAGAGGGATCCTTGGTTCCACTTTTGGTTCCATAAAAAAACTCATAAAAACAATAAAAAATATTGGGCAGCAAAGAGGGATCCTTGGTTCCACTTTTGGTTCCACCCTACATACCGTTTTCACTCAGGGCTATTTTTTCTAAGAGAACACGCCAGAACTGAGTTCCAGAACCTCTACAATAAAATTCTTTTTAAAATGTTTAAAAGTTCATGAGTTTTCAGTATGCAGACTAAAAACTTCATTTCCCTCTTGAGAGTTCCGGCACCTCTTAAAAAAAAAAGCCCTGTTTTTTGACTGGGACCCAAGAGGGAGACAGCAAAGGCATTTCAGTTGCCGTACTTTTGTAGCTGTGGTGATATGGAAATCCATAGTGAATGTAGCACAGCATCTGCATTCTTGAAACAGCTTTCATTGTTAAGCTTGTTTCTAGTCCTCAGTGTTGTAGTGGTACGATTTAAATCTTCTCTAATAATGGGATAGCAGCAGAGACCAAATTTCTTTGCATGGCTACCTGGCATTTCCATGGTTTTTTTCTATGGAATTTCCTGTTTGCCTAGCAATTGATTATTTATATTTTTCCCTTCCTGCAAGAACACTGTGAAGTAGGATGCTACTATTTATTTAGAAAATGTATATGCTGCCTCTTCAGAGACCTGCTCGAGGCAGTTCACCAGCTTAAATACAATACAGCAGTAAAAAAAATAAAAACAACAAAGCATAAACATTCATAATGTTAAAAATCATAAAATATATAAATCAATATATCAAAGCATTATCAAATCAATATCTATATATCTAATAGCGAAGGCACCCCCTGCGTGCGGATATCTAAATCTGCAAATCGAGGGCACCTGGGGGGCAGGGCGATTTTCCTGCGCACGTGGGGCAATGCCCAGGTGTGCAGAAAAATCTGAACACTGTAAAAAAATATAGGGGGGATATTTAAATCCCCCAAAAAGTAACAAAGCGCCCCCTGCGCATGCACAGGGAATGCTCTTAGAACGGCTTTGCTGCCACCGCCAAAAAAGTGGAGGGGGTGTGGAGGGGAAGTCTTGGCAAGCCAGCAGCTGTAAGCTGCACATCCCTCGCTGCCGTTGCCTGGGGGGAGGGAGAAAGTTTGGCAGGCCGAGCTCCGAGCTGAGACCTACATCCAAAGTAGACCCCAATCTCCCACTAAGCACTAAAAAATGCAGGCTTCCAGTCCATTTGGATCAGCAGTGTTTTGGCACATACTTAGTTCTGAACACAATGCAAACCTGTTCCTTGGAGCTGTTCAGGGTGAACCAAACAGACTGGGTGCTCATGTCTGATCATCACGGGAGCCTCACCATCGGGGCCAGGCAGGGGTGGGGAAGAAAGCTTACCAGTGGTGGCTTCCTCCTTCTTGACAAGTAAGAGGAAGGAGAAGAGAAGGAGAAAGGTTGGCGGGCTGGCCTCACTGCCGCCACTGGGGGTGGAGGGAGGGAGGGAGAGGGGAGGGAGAAGGATGGGTTCACCTGCTGCCCCTTCTGCAGGCCGGGAGCTGTGGGGAATACTTCCCCCACCCCGCGAGTATCGCAGGTCCCGCCTCTTGTTAGAAGTTTTGAATCAGGAGCATCAATAAAGCAATAAAGCAAGCAGTGAACCTGCTACAGACATAAAAAAACATGATAAAACATAATTAACAGTCTCTGGTCCAAGTCTCAGCTCAGCCCTTGTAGAAACCCCTTAAGCCTTAGTCCAAATCTGCAATATGGGGAAAGCAATATCCACCTCCTTTGCAGGATGGTTAAGTACATCTGAGTACATGTACATCCAAAGTAGACCCCAATCTCCCACTAAGCACTAAAAAATGCAAATGATGTTAAATATTCCACGGGGAGGCAATTCTGAGTGGATATGTTTTCTTTTTCATTATAAATAGCAACCAAGAGAGGCTTTGACTGGGCCTGTGGTTTGGGAGAAATTGAATTTTAACTCTTTCCTCACCTCAGTGTTGTTCTCCTAACTTTAAGTAATTGGCCAAGAACCGACATAAGTTCTGTTTGGGGAAACATGCTATAAAGCTATCTGTATGTTTCAACCAAGAGAAGAGAAAGAAGCTCCCAAACTCCATTTGAGATGGGAAGAAGAGCTCAGGGGGTGTTGAAAAAAGCCCTCCCTCCCTCACTGAAGCTCTGGTCCAAGTCCAGACATCCAATAGCTGTTATTTATGAAGGAAAAATGCTTCAAAAGCAAGTCCTGGAAATCGACCATAGTAGTTTGATTCTGGGATCCTGCAGAGTATGCTCACCCCTATTTTTTGGTCTTTCTTGCCCAGAATCTTTATCATCTCACGTTATTGCAGAGGTTTTTTTGTTTGCAAGACTGAACATTATACGGTACCTACAATGGTTTTGCGGTTGAGATTTTTGAATCGGCCCTACACTGACAGAATTTGCCCGTGTGGCCTTAAAAGGATTGATACATCCTTTCACACCCTGCTGGAATGCAGATTTTTTTGAGATTATGAGGCATTAGTATATTAGGCCTTTATTCAACCAGTCATCTCCCTGTACTCCAGAAACCATGGCTTTTGCGGGGCTTCCTTACACTCCCGCCGGACTTGCAGGTCCACCGCCGGGCCCCTCATGGGGCTCGGCAGAGGAGCTGCAAGGCTGGCACCGGCTGCCGGGATCTTTGGGGGTGGGGTGTGTGGCCTTATGACACATTTCGGGTGATGTCAGGAGGTGTGGCCTTATGACACACTTCCGGTGATGTCAGGGGGTGTGGCATATGCTAATGAGTTATGCTAATGAGTTCCCCTAGCTCTTTTTCTACGAAATGACCCCTGGATCCAATCAGTGTTCTTCCAGCATCTAGTCTGGTATGGCCCTAAGACCATCACTATGGAACAGCAGAACCAAGATGTCCTAGAGAATGGGAGTACTATCTATTACTTCTGTGTCACTCCTTTATTTTCTAGCCGCTGAGGATGGTTCTCTCATTTGATCTGTGTACTACTTTCTGAGATACAGGCCCTTTCCGCACTTGGATCTCATCCCTGGTTTTATCAGAGTTCAACTCGTGACACAATGCCTGGCATCTATCCCTGGTTATAACAGCATCCGATTACCCCGGGACAAGTGAGGGGCAAAACCGGGGTGACCTCAATGTAATGTGGAAACAAGAAATACCCTGAAATAGTTACAGGGGTGAACTCACATGTAGTGTAGAATGTAAGTTTGGGGATAGGGTTGAACCAGGATTCAAGGTCTAGTGCGGAAAGGACCACACTGGGCTCAGAGAACCCGTACCCTGACTTGGATGGCCCAGGCTCTCCTGATCTCATCAGCTCTCAGAAGCTAAGCAGGCTCAGCTCTGGTTAGTAAAAGGATGGGAGACCACCAAGGGAGACCAGGGTCACTGTGCAGACAGAGGCAGGCACCTCTCTTCGTCTCTTGCCTTGAAAACCCTACCGGGCCGCCATAAGTCGGCTGCCACTCAAAGGCGCTTTCCACCACCGTTGAGAAAACCCATGTCCTTTATTCTCATCTCTCTCTAACAGCTTTGCCCTGCCCTGAAAACAGCCAATATCAGGCTTGCGGGTCTGCCTGTCCCGCCACTTGCAACGACCAAGCTGCTCCCGCCAACTGTTCCTCGTTGCCTTGCGTGGAGACCTGCCAGTGCAACAATGGCTTCGTCTTGGACGCCGGGAAGTGCGTCCCCCAGTCTGCCTGCGGGTGTGTTTTTGAGGGAAAACTCTTCGCCCCCAATGAGCAGTTCTGGGGAGACGGCACCTGCACACGGCGCTGCGTCTGTGACCCACAGTCCAGGCAAGTGAGCTGCCAGGCATCCAGCTGCCGGAGCGGAGAGCAATGCCGGGTGGAGAACGGCATCCAGAACTGCTACCCTACGGGTCATGCCACCTGCTCCGCTTCAGGGGACCCTCACTACGTCAGCTTCGATGGCCTGAGGTTTGACTTCCAGGGCACCTGCGTGTACCAGTTCACCGGGCTTTGTGAGGACAGGGAGGACCTGGTGGACTTCCGGGTGCTTGTCCAAAATGAGCATCGAGGTAGCCAATCAGTGTCCTTCACCCGAGTCGTGGAGGTCAATGTTTACGACACAGTAATAGTGATCAGCAGAGAAAAGCCTGCCAAAGTCATGGTGAGTCTGATCAGAGATTCGTTCCTTTTGAACAGC
This sequence comes from Gekko japonicus, assembly GCF_001447785.1. NCBI lineage: Eukaryota > Metazoa > Chordata > Lepidosauria > Squamata > Gekkonidae > Gekko > Gekko japonicus. The sequence continues at coordinate 165,132 of NW_015165275.1, read as the reverse complement.
TGATTGTTTCCCCGTTTAGCTGCAGTACCTCTTCCTTCAGTTCTGATTCCAGTCACTGTTCGTTCCTAGCATGAGGCCCTCCAGATGGTGGAAATTTCGGGAATCTGCAGGATAGTCCGGGTTGCCATTTCAGTTTTGGAATCTGAAATGTGCAAATAGGAGACAGGGCAGGAGAGAACTGGTCTACTGGCTGCTGATTCACTGTTAACTCTTGACTGCCTCAAACAAGATGGTTCCTTATTGCTATTTCTGGTGCAATGGTCTAGTGCAATGTGTGAGGGAGGTCTCCTATAGGTAACTGGTGTCCACACACAGTTTTTTACCTTCTCTTCATTTTAGTTTTCTGGCATCACCATCTGAGTAAGTCAAGTGTTCAAGTATGCAAGACAATGCATGATGAAGAATTCATTTGGATGGGGGAGCCTTTATTTAACAGGGGGAAATGTTCTGTGAGTCATGTGCAAAAGTACTTCTGAAGCAGGCCCGTAGCCAGGATATTGTGGCTTGTGGGGCAAACTTTTTTCTGGTGGGGCTGAAGTTCTCAGTGCAGAAAGCAAAGCCATTTAGCCAATAGAAAGCTGTTACCAGGATAGATCTCTAAATTGCAAGCTGTCAGCCACTTTAGATGACAGTTCACAGATTCTGCAAGTTAATCACTTCTGCCAGCCCAAGCAACAATTCTGATAACAAGCCGACTGGTGGGGGTGATGACTTCTGTAGTAAAGAAAGCTAACATTTAGGCAGAAAAACTCTCTTAAAGGAGACCAGTTTCTTGACACAGAGTTAGAAGGTATCCTAGAGGTCACCTACTCCAGCCCCCTTGCTCAGTGCGGGAATTAGTCAACTACAGCACCCCACTCTGCTTAAAGGAGCACACAACTTTAAAAAATATTTTTAAATGATTGAAAAAGGCATTTGTGGGGCTATGCCTTTAAGAAAGGGGGTGGAGCCCCAAAAGCCCCACCGTAGCTATGGGCCTGTTCTGACGGGACTGTGTCTCAGTGGTAGAGCATCTGCTTGGCATGCAGAAGATTCAGTCCCCAGCATCTTGGCACGCAGAAGGTTCAATCCCCAGCATCTCCATTAAAGATCAGGTTGTAAGTGATGTAGACAGACCTCAGCCTGCACCCCTGGAGAGTCCCTGACACTCGGAGTAGACAGTACTGACTGTGATGGACCAGTGGTCTGATTCAGTATAATGTGTTCATGTTTCATGCTCACACCTTCCTTTTCGAATGGTTCCTAGGTGAACGGCTTGCTGACCAACCTGCCTTACAGCACAGAAAACAACAAAATCTCCCTGTACAAGAGAGGGCAAGACGCCGTAGTCCAGACCGAGTTCCAGATGACTGTCACCTTTGACTGGCAAAGCCGGGTCACCGTGACTGTGCCCAGCACCTATGCTGGAGCCCTTTGTGGTCTCTGCGGCAACTACAATGGCAACAAACAGGATGAAATGACCATGAAAAATGGCGGAGTGGCCCCAACCCCATCAGCGTTTGGCCAGAGCTGGACAGTGCGGGAGATACCAGGCTGCACGGAGGTTGATCCAGGAAAGTGCTCTAATCTGCCAGCCATTGAGACACACCAACGGGGACTCAGCAAGGAGTGTGGCCTCATACTAGACAAGAGTGGCCCGTTCAGGGAGTGTCACAGCAAAGTTGATCCAGAAGGGTATTTCCATGACTGCGTGTATGATTACTGCTTCTTTGAAGGCCAGCAAGCTATCATCTGCCAGGACGTTGCCAGCTATGCGGCGGCCTGCCAAGCGGCTGGGGCGACCATCCATGCCTGGAGATCTGAGAACTTCTGCAGTAAGTACAACTACGCCCAGCTAGTCTCTTTAGCTACTGATAATAAAGATGGTGGTTTTAAAAAATAAATAAACAAAGGGAAAGCAAGTGGGTCTTGCCTTCCATTTCAGGCAAGACCTGAAGTCGTTCTTCCAAACGACAGTCTGGCTTGGAGCAGCCTGGCAAGAAGCCATGTTCTTCCCCAAGCCAGACTTTCAGCTGCAGAATACCATGTGAAACTGGGGACTTCATAGAAGAGGAAGATTGGGCATATGCAGGCCCAGGGCTCTTTTTGTTGGAAAAAGCCCAGCAGGAACTCATTAGCATAATAGGCCACACCCAACAGCAGAAACACGTTAGCATATTAGGCCACACCCCTGACAGCACAGCTCATTAGCACATTAGGCCACACCCACATGTTACCAGAAGTGTGGTCATCCAGCCACACCCACCTTTTGCTTCTTATTCTCTTTATCTTATTTGTTGTCAAAACCCAGGGCTTTTTTTTTGTAGCAGGAACTCTTTTACGTGCTAGGCCACACACCCCTAATGTAGCCAATCCTAATGAGTTTCTGCTGTTGGGTGTGGCCTGTTATGCTAATGAGTTCCTGCTGGGTGTGGCCAACTTGGGAGCCAGCCGGAACTCCAGGGGTGCTATGCAGAGGCAGGCAATGGCAAACCACCTCCGTAGGGCTCCTGCCTTGAAAATCCTATGGGGTTGCCATAAATTGGCTGCAACGTGACAGCACTTTCCACCCCCCCAAGCATGCATTTGGTGGACTATGGACCCAGAGAGAAATAATCAAACTCCATAAGAACATAAGAACATAAGAACATAAGAACATAAGAGATGCCAATGTTGGATCAGGCCAAAGGCCCATCCAGTCCAACACTCTGTATCCCACAGTGGCCAGAAATACCAGTGCCATCAGGAGGTCCACCAGTGGGGCCAGGACATTAGAAGCCCTCCCACTGTTGACCCCCCCCAAGCACCAAGATGACAGAGCATCACTTGCCCCAGAGTCCCTATCTATACCTTGTGGCTAATAGCCACTGATGGACCTCTGCTCCATATGCTTATCTAATTCCCTTTTGAAGCCGTCCATGCTTGTAGCTGCCACCACTTCCTGTGGCAGTGAATTCCAAGTGTTAATCACTCTTTGGGTGAAGAAGTACTTCCTTTTATCCGTTCTAACCCGACCGCTCAGCAATTTCATGGAGTGCCCACGGGTTCTTGTATTGTGAGAAAGGGAGAAAAGTACCTCTTTCTCTACCTGCTCTTTCCCATGCATAATCTTATAAACCTCAATCATGTCACCCCTCAGTCGTCGTTTCTCCAAGCTAAAGAGCCCTAAGCGCCTTAACCGTTCCTCATAGGGAAAGTGTTCCAACCCTTTTATCATTCGAGTTGCTCTTTTCTGCACTTTTTCCAAAGCTATAATATCCTTTTTAAGGTGTGGTGACCAGAATTGCACACAGTATTCCAGATGAGGTCGCACCATTGATTTATATAGCGGCATTATGATATTGGCTGATCTGTTTACAATACCCTTCCTAATAATCCCCAGCATAGCATTGGCCTTCTTTATTGCAGTCACACACTGTCTCGACATTTTCAGTGAGTTATCTACTACAACTCCAAGATCTCTCTCTTGATCTGTCTCTGCCAGTTCAGACCCCATCAACGTGTATTTATAGTTAGGATTTTTGGCTCCAATGTGCATCACCTTGCACTTGGCCACATTGAACCCCATTTGCCATGTTGACGCCCACTCGCCCAACTTTGACAGATCCCTTTGGAGTGCCTCACAATCCTCACTGGTTTTCACCACCCTGAACAACTTCGTATCATCCGCAAATTTAGCCACTTCACTGCTTACTCCCAACTCCAAATCATTAATGAACAAGTTAAAAAGCAGTGGACCAAGTACTGATCCCTGTGGTACCCCACTGCTTACACCCCTCCACTGGGAGAACTGCCCATTTATACTCACTCTCTGTTTTCTATTAATTAGCCAGTTTTTGATCCATAAAAGGACTTGTCCTTTTATCCCATGATTTTTGAGCTTACTTAGGAGCCTTTGATGAGGAACTTTATCAAAAGCTTTCTGGAAGTCAAGGTAAACAATATCTATTGGATCCCCCTTGTCCACATGTTTGTTCACCCCCTCAAAGAACATTAACAGGTTAGTGAGACAAGATCTTCCCTTACAGAACCCATGTTGAGTCTGCCTCAATAGGTTTTGTTCATCTATGTGCCTACTAATTCTTTCCTTAATAATGGTTTCCACCAATTTACCCGGTATCGACGTCAGACTGACTGGCCTGTAATTTCCCGGATCTCCTCTGGAACCCTTTTTAAAGATGGGAGTGACATTAGCTACCTTCCAGTCCTCAGGAATGGAGGCTGATTTTAAGGAGAGATTACATATTTTTGTCAGGAGATCCACAAGTTCACAATTGAGTTCTTTCAGAACTCTTGGATGTATGCCATCTGGGCCTGGTGATTTATCAGTTTTTAAGTTGTTTATCAGTTTTAGGACCTCCTCTCTCGTCACCTCAATCTTACTCAGGTCTTTCAACACCCCTCCCGAACTCAGCGGCTCTGGAGTGGGCAAGCACCTCTCATCTTCCACAGTGAAGACGGAGGCAAAAAATGCATTTAGCTTCTCAGCCATTTCCCTATCGTCCTTCAGTACTCCTTTTACCCCTTGGTCATCCAAGGGCCCCACTGCCTCCCTGGCTGGTTTCCTGCTTCTAATGTATTTGAAGAAAGTTTTATTGTTGGTCTTTACATTTTTTGCTATATGTTCCTCATATTCCCTTTTTGCCTGCCTGACCACAGCCTTGCATTTTATTTGCCATAGCCTGTGTTCTGTTTTATCAGCCTCCAGCTCTTCTAGCCCTGACCTGGATAGCCCAGGCAAGCCTGATCTCATCAGATATCGGAAGCTAAGCAGGGCCGACCCTGGCAAGTACTTGGATGGGAGACCTCCAAGGAATACCAGGGCCAGGAGGCAGAGGCAACCAATAGCAAGCCACCTCTTTGAATGTCCAAGACCTACAAGTGGTCACCAGAACTCAGCCAAGACTTGCAGATATGCACATACACGTGCACACACACACACAAAATACCCCAAAAACCCCAAAAGCCCTCCAGCTCATATCCCAGCCTGGGAGTTGCCTTGAATCTGTTTCTGCCAATCTTACCATCCTTGTGAGTGTGTCATTCTGAATCTCCCCCCCCCCCACATCTACCAAGTTGATAACTTCTTGCTCTTTCATTTCTCCCTTGTTTCAAATTGACAGGTCTTCCTTGCGCTCAAAATAGTCACTACGAGCTCTGTGCCAGAGGATGCCCCCAGACCTGTGGAAGCTTCTACGCCCCAGCCCCTTGTCTAGCAAAGTGCCAGGAAGGTTGTGTGTGTGACGAAAACTTTGTGCAGAGTGGCGATCAGTGTGTCCCCATATCCCAGTGCGGCTGCCACCATGGAGGCCATTACTACCTGGCAGGAGAGACTTTCTACCCAACATGCCAGGAACGCTGTGTGTGCCAAGCCGGCGGGACTGTGAAATGTCAGACATTCTCCTGCGGACCTTATGAGGAATGCAAGTTGTTGGACGGGGTCCGGAAGTGCCACCCCATAGGCAGTGCTACCTGCTCTGCCTCTGGCGACCCCCACTACACCTCCTTCGATGGATCCCGCTTCGATTTCCAGGGCACCTGCACGTATACCCTGGCGAAGGCCATCCAAGCCAGTTCCACACTGATACCGTTTACTATAAATGTGGAGAACACGGCCTGGGGGAACGGGAAGGTTTCGGTGACCAAAATGGTCTCTGTCGAGGTCTATAACACCACACTCACATTACTGCAGAACGTGAAAGGACAAGTGAAGGTGAGTCTGTGCCACAAATGGTTAGCTCTGCAGCCGTTCCTTCATTCATAAAGCCATTCCCACGGTTTGCACATTCTTCTGCCGCTGCAATTAGGAATAGAATGGCGATACTCCTCCTCTACCTCACAGGTAGCTTCTAGTACAGTGATGGCGAACCTTTTAGAGACCGAGTACTTAAACTGCGACCCAAAACCCACATTTATCGCGCAAAGTGCCAACACGGCAATTTAACCTGAATACTGAGGTTTTACTTTAGAAAAAACAACTCATACATTAACTTAAGGTGATCCAAACAAAGTAAGGAAAGCAATCCCAAATGCTTTCATTTACTTAAAATTATTTGGCAGAGAATTCGACACTTTAATGATGGTCTGGGCCTGGCTGGGGCGATGGCACGCACGCCCACAGAGAGGGCTCTGTGCCGCCTCTGGCACCCGTGCCATAGGTTCGCCACCACTGTTCTAGTAGATACTTTGCATGAGTGCCCAGTCACGCAGATGCCCAGTTTACAGATTTCTTCCCATTGTTTTTGATGGCAAAGGATCTTATGAACTAGGCCTCTAGGCCATTGGGGGTTACACAAACAGACTACTGGAAGGCGGTAGACACGTGGTAGAGCAGATAGGCTTGCTTCACCATTCCAGTATCCTGTTACAGGGCTGCCCCAGCTGCAGCCATAAGCAGGGGAAGAGTAGTAAGTTGAAGAGTGTCAAAAGGTTGATTGGCTTTCTCAATGAACATGTATATGATGGTTGCCGGACCACTGGTGGAGGGGAGGGTCCCCCGCCACCAGACTAGGGTTGCCAGCTCCCTCTGAGCAGCTGGCGGGGGATGAAGGTGCACTTACTGGGAGTAGGGGGGAATGCCTGGCATTTCAGCGACGTGCCTACATTGCCGGGAAGTGACATAGGCACGTCAGGGACACTGGGGGGGGGATGAAGCTCTAGTTTGGGGGCAAAACTCTATCTGGGTCACATGGTCATGTCACTGAAATGCTGGGCATTTCTCTATTTTGGGGAGGTGATTCCCCCACACATACACTGGCCAGCTGGCTGATGACAGAGAAATGAGGTCTTGCAACAGCAGGCCCCCACCTCAACCGGGGGGGTGGGTCTGGAATCCCTATGCCAGGTCCTGCCCCCCAAACCACCAATCAACTGGCCAGTGGGGCGGGTCTTACCAGAAGAAAGAGGAAGTCCCAGGCCATGTTGCTGATGTCACACAGGAAGTAACATCATCACGCCAGTGATGTCCAGGCGAAGCTCTGTTATCTGGGCAAAATCTTTATGGTTGAAGTCATTTTTACCATAGAGTTTTTGCCCAAATACCAGAGTGTTGCAGCGACATCACAGGGTGATGACGTCACTTCCTGTGTTATGCTGGCAACGTGGCCTGGACCATCTTTCTCCTGGTGAGTCCCCCCCCAATTCCCCACCAGTTACCATGTGGGACCTGGCAACCCTAGTATATATACTTCATGCTGGAACAAAAAGCAACTCTATATGTTTAGCTTTGACTAGGAGAAAGAGCACTGGTACTGGAAGTATGGAGGCTCAGTATGGAAACATACATTCTAGTAATACTGGCATGGATCCTATCCCTGCGCCGCTACTCCACTGAGCAAAGTCTGAAGCCTTACTCTAGCCAAAGGAGACTTCCTCTACCTCAGTTTGGTAGCTGATGAAGGGAGCTTTGGTTCTCAAAAGCTTATATCCCCCCAAATTTGTTGGTCTCTGAGGTTCTACTGGATTTGAATCTAGCTGTTCTTCCAACTTAAGTGGCTCTTCTGTTGAAGGAAGGGCCACTTAAGTTGGAGGAAGGCTCTGTAGGCTGGAGCAAGACTTCTTAGAGAACAGTTGGGCACACCCCATGGTTTCAAAGCCTTTTTTCTAGAACCATGCATACATTCCGTTTCTACACAATATTGAGGTCTAAATATTATTTTAAAGTAAATAACCTAGAACAATCCGTTTGGCTTTCCATGAGGATAAGGACTTCTATTTTCGGCTTTTATTTTTCCTCTTTGCCAGCTGGAACTTTGCAGAACTTTGGATTGCATGACAGTACATTTCCATTACTCATACTAGGTGTTATTGTTTGGTTCCATTACTAAATAATATTTTTATCTTCATAAATAACACTAACAATACAATTGTTCGAGCTAAGTTGTACATGGCACATTTAGATTTAATATATAGATCTGTACAACAAAAAGTCCCATTATTTCACAAATGTCCATTATTTCCAAGGCCTTCGAAATGTCTAAAATGTTTCTGCTGGAGCAATTGGGTCCGTGTATCTGTTAGGAATCTTCTAACATTGGGCCAGTATGACTGAAGGAAGTAACAAAATACTGGGTTGGATCCAGCCACTGTTCTCACTCAATGCCACCTTACCACAGACTCCATCCCACATGGCTTGAATCCATTCAGATCTCATGGTACCCTTTCTGTTGGTCAAGGAGAAAACCTTCCTTCCTTCTTCATCAATTGAAAAACCGGTTGGATCCAACCCCTAACATAATCTTACCCAACCGAGAAATGACTTTCTTCCTGCAGGTGAATGGTATGTTCCAGCCTCTCCCAGTGACCCTTTCTGGTGGACGACTCAGAGCCTATCAGCATGGCACTAAAGTTGTAATCCAAACTGACTTTGCTCTGGTCATGAGCTATGACCTGGTTTACGATGTCCGAGTCACTGTCCCAGGGAGTTACCAGGGCCAAGTGAGTGGCTTGTGTGGGAACTACAATGGACGTAAAGAGGACGATTTCCTGCTCCCTGATGGCAGGGTGGTCTCCGATGTGACTGTATTCGGTGCAGCCTGGAAAGTGCCCATCCCTGGGGCAAGCGGATCCTGCTCAGATGGATGCTCTGGAAATAACTGCCCGGTTTGTGAGGAGAGGAAGAAGGATGTTTTCAAACAGCGCAATTACTGTGGCCTCCTCACTGCTGCAGATGGTCCCTTCAGAGCTTGTCACGACAAAGTAAACCCTAGTGGCTATTTCAGTAACTGCATCTATGATCTTTGCCTGGGCAATGGAGACAGGCCTATCTTATGCAAGAGTATTGAGAGTTATGTATCTGCCTGCCAAGAGGCTGGGGTCTCTGTTCAGCCCTGGAGGAATCAGTCCTTCTGCCGTGAGTATTAACAATTGACCTCTGGGATATATAATTTGATATGTGAAATAGGAGTAGCATTTGATCTAACTCCCTATCACTTCTGGGGACAATTAAAGGAATGGGGTTCTTACCTACCAAGTCCTAAATGGTTTCAGCCCTGAGTACCCTACAATAGGTGTCCCCAACCTGGTTGAACTTGTGGACACTTTTTTTGGATTTTGAAAACAGGTAGTGGGCACCACCACAAAATGGCTGCCATATGAGGTGGGACCAGTCACAAAATGGCTGCCATGAGGGCTGGGTCCAGTCCAAAATATTGGGAGGTTCCAGTAAGTATCCTCTTCTGATAAAGACAGCTGCATCCAAATAGGTACTCCCTTTTGACACAGTATGATAACTTCTGGACTCTTCTGAAGCACTTTTGTAGTGGAATAAAGCCAGACTTATCTCTTTGCTCTAGGGAAGAAGACAGTGGGCACCAGGAACCATACTGGCAGGTGCTATGGTGTCCACCACCAAAACATATTTGAGACCCTAGAGAATTCCAGTTTGAACATAAGCCCACGTCTTTGCAGGCAAAGAAGAATTTACCAGAAATTCATTGTAGCTCCACCCATACTTAGCTCTTAACATTTCTTTATAAAACAATGCTCCTAATTGTCATCATAACATATGGTGATGGAATCTGTGATTTGGTGCCGTACTAGTAGCTATCTTTTCCTTTTCTCGCCAAAATCTTAGTTCAGTTCTCTCCTCTTCCCTTCCCTTTGAAGTAGCACCAGGGATCTTTGCTTCTAATCCATGTGTTCTTTGCATTTAGCTCTGAGCTGCCCAGTCAACAGCCACTACAAGATCTGTGCTGACCTCTGTGCCACCACTTGCGCCAAGATCACAGACCCCAGAACATGTCCTGAAACCTGTGCTGAGGGCTGCCAATGTGACAGTGGCTTCTTCTTTGATGGCCTCAATTGCGTTACGGTGGAACATTGTGGGTGCTTCAGGAATGGCCGCTATTATAGGGTAACTGCTCTTCCAGATATTGTTTTCCCACTCTCTACTTTTATTGCTGTAACAACTTGTTACATGTCAGATTACGTATTTGTCAAAGATACAGCCCAGGGGCCGGAAGCGGCCCATCCAGAACACTTATCTGGCCTGCTAGCAACCTTGATTTTTGGGCAATAGGTCTCTGTTCTGTGCAAAACGTCTTGTGCATAGCAAGTGAAGGGTGGTTATTTAGGTGCTGAGGAGGTGTGTGGGTCATGTTTTGTTGCTGTAACAACTTGTTACATGTCAGATTACATATTTGTCAAAGATACAGCCCAGGGGCCGGAAGCAGCCCATCCAGAACTCTTATCTGGCCTGCGAGCAACCTTGATTTTCGGGCAGTAGGTCTCTGTTCTGTGCAAAACTTCTTGTGCATAACAAGTGAAGGGTGGTTAGTTAGGTGCTGAGGAGGTGTGTGGGTCATGGTCAGTGGTAAAATATCTAAGGTACACATATGGCCCAGCCCAACAAAGTGACATTTATGTCAGATCTGGCCCTCGTAGCAAATGGGTTTGACACCTCTTGCAAGTCTTTCCATGTTCTCTTAGTTCCATGCTTTTTCTAACCAAATATCACAAGTTCTTGTGGTTACCTGCAGAATTTCTCAGGATTCATTAAATAAGAGGGGGGAAATTGCCTGTCTTGTGCTGTTTCTTGGATGTGTAAGAAACACCGTTTTAATCAACGAATTCCCTTGTCACAAGGAGGTACAGAAATGGTGCAATGGTCAGATTATGAGCTGTTATATGAGGGGCTCGTTTATCCCTGTAAATTTCACACTTGATGACCGGCCATCAGAAAACATTCTGCTTGTGGTAATAGGACAATATTGATATGCAATCTGAAAATGGCTCATGGGTGTCTCCTTGAAATGCGATGCCACAAGAATATGTGCATGGCTTGTTACACTGTAATAATGAGGAAGGGAGTATATGTTTGAGATAGATGATATGATAGATGGATGGATGGATGGATGGATGGATGGATGGATGGATGGATGGATGGATGGATGGATAGATAGATAGATAGATAGATAGATAGATAGATAGATGATAGATAGATAGATAGATAGATAGATAGATAGATGATAGATAGATAGATAGATAGATGGAGATAGATAGATAGATAGATAGATAGATAGATAGATAGATAGATAGATAGACAGACAGACAGATAGACAGACAGACAGATAGATAGATGATGGATGGATGATGATGATGATGGACAGATGATGGATAGATTGATAGATGATAGATAGATAGACAGACAAGACAGATAACATATGTGCTAGAATTAACCAATATGGTTTACAGACAAATTAGGATTTAGAATTACTTCCAATGTTTCTTTTGCTTACACTTGTGAGGGATGAGAACATTCAGAAATACCGGGCGTGTTTCCAGTCTTAACCTACGCAGGCCTTCTTGATGTAGTAAAAACCAGCCAATTGCTCCCCTTTCATGTCTCCCGCCAGCCCAATGAGAAAGTTCTGCTGAACGAGTGCCGCCAAAGCTGTACCTGCCTTCCAGGCCAGGGGGTGGTCTGTGAGGCCCACAGCTGCAAAACCGATGAGAAATGTGAGATTCGGGATGGAGTCATGGGTTGTATTAATAAAGGTAAGAAGACATTCAGTGAAGCACAGCAGCTACATGTATGCCGGTGAAAGTCCAGGCCAGATGTGCAGAACTGAGCCCGCTGGACATTGCAGAGCTGGAAAAAGTACAAAGGAGGGCAACTGACATGATGAGGGGGTTGGAGCACCTTCCCTATGAGGAAAGGCTGAAGAGCCTGGGACTTTACAGTTAAGAAAAGAGATGACTAAGAGGGGACACGATAGAGGTTTATAAAATTATACACGAGGTGGAGAGAGTTGACAAAGAGAAATTTTTCTCCCTCTCCCAAAATACTAGAACTCGAGGGCATCCAATGAAGCTGATGGGCAGTAGGTTCAGGACGGACAAAAAGAAATGCTACTTTACACAGAGAGTTATTAAAATGTGGAATTCGCTGCCAGAGGATGTAGTGATGGCCACAGGAATAAACAGCTGTAAAAGGGGATTAGACAGATACATGGAGGATCATGGAAGACCAGGACTACTAGCCATGGTGACTGAGGGGAACCTCCACATACAGAAGCCTCAGCCTCTATGCCCTGTTGCTGGCCCTCCAGAGGAACTGGTTGTCCACTGTGTGAGACAGGATGCTCGCCGACGTGGGGATACAGGGGCTTGCCTCTTTTCTCCAGGGTCGGGGACAAAGGGTGGCGCTAGGGGAACAGCGGTCCGGGAGACGCCCACTTGAGTGTGGGGTGCCTCAGGGCACTGTGCTTTCCCCGATGTTGTTTAACATCTATATGCGCCCCCTTGCCCAGGTGGCTAGGAGGTTTGGGTAGGGTTGTCATCAGTACGCTGATGACACCCAGCTCTATCTGATGTTGGGCAGCCAGTCGGACTCCAGACCGGAAGATCTGGACCGGGCGTTGCAGGCCGTGGCTGGTTGGCTTAGGCTGAGCCGGTTGAAGCTGAATTCGGCGAAGACGGAGGTCCTATGCCTGAGTTGTGGTGGTAAGGGATTGGGGCTCCCACTCCCAACCTTCGATGGGGCGGTATTAGTGCCAGCGTCGGAGGTTAGGAGCTTGGGAGTGCGCCTGGATCCCCTTCTGACAATGGAAGCCCAGGTAGGGGCCACTGCAAAATCGGCCTTTTAACATTTTCGGCTGGTTCGGCAGTTGGTTCCCTTCCTCGACTGCTGCGACCTGGCTACAGTGATCCATGCGACGGTCACCTCGAGATTGGATTACTGTAACGCTCTCTACATGGGTCTGCCCTTTTCCCAAATTCAGAAGCTGCAGCTGGTGCAGAATGCCACGGCCAGGCTGTTGATGGGCCTCCCGCGTCGGGAGCACATCCAACCAGTGCTTAGGCTGCTGCACTGGCTGCCAACGGCTTACCAGATTCGCTTCAAGGTGTTGGTGCTTACCTTTAAAGCCCTATATGGCCAGGGTCTGGCTTACCTGAGGGACCGCCGTTCCCCATTTTTGCCCCAGAGAGCACTACGGTCTGGGGCCCAACAGCGTCTATCTATCCTGGGCCCCAAGGAGGCGAGACTTGCCATTACCAGGGCCAGGGCGTTTTCGGTGGCAGCTCCTTACTGGTGGAACGAGCTCCCAGATGACATCAGGGCCCTGCAGGACCTCTCACAGTTCCGCAGGGCCTGCAAGACGGAGCTCTTCTGCCAGGCTTTCAAATAGGAGTCGCCACCATAGTTACCATCAATCCGGAATATCGGACTGGCCCACTCTGAGCCTCACCAGCGAACATCTGGACCGTGGGACTGATTTTAAGACCTGAAGACAGAAGGAATGCAGACAATAGCCATTTGTCTTAAGGTTACTCTGATGTAGCGAGCATTTTATTGTTAAGATTGTTTTTAAGGGATTTTAATATTTTATTGTTTTATTTGTATCGGCCTGTCGGCCGTCTTCTGTAAGCCGCCCAAAGCCTGTTTACAGGGTGGGCGGGGTATAAATGTAAATATAAATAATAAATATGTAATATGTAAAACAATTAAATAAAACACATAAATACATAAACAGGAAGGAGGGCTAATAAGATTTAGTGAGAAAATACCAAATGGGAAAAAACGTCTTCATGTGTGGGTGGGCAGAAGTCAATGATAGAGGGAGAAAGATGAATCTCCTCAGGGAAGGAGTTCCAAAGTTCCTCTGTCACGACCAAGAAGGCCTTTTTTCATAGTGTTGCCATTGCCAGGCCTCATCTTACCTGTGGTGGGTAGCTGTGTGTGGTAACCATAGAGTTTCCCCCTGAATCCTAGAGAGTTGGCATGCAACAGCCCCAGCATGATAACATCACTACCGGTGACACCATTGTGTCGGTGGCATCCCTGCAGGATGCTGCTGTTTGGGGGTGGGGCTTCCCTAGCTGGCAGCAGATTGGGGTCCCCAAAATTGAGGGATCCCCTGGCCTGACTCGGGGAATGGCAATCCTTTTTTTCAGGTTGCCACCTGTCTAGATTTAGACGTCACCTGAAGCAGGGCCTCTAGGGTGACCAGAGTGGTCAGGTCCACTGAGAGGTGGGGTTATTTTTGTCTCCCCCCCCCCAATCACTATAGCTAAAACTGGTCTGCCTTTTTATGGAAACAGCCACTCACTCAAGTTTTTCCTTTCATTTCAGATCCTTGTAAGGCCTTGAAATGTCGACCCAAGGAAACGTGCAAAGTGGAGAACCACCAAGCCACGTGCGTCCCTGACTTCTCAGCAAGCTGCTGGGGCTGGGGAGACCCACACTACCACACCTTCGATGGGAGGGACTTTGACTTCCAGGGCACCTGCACTTACATCATTGCCAAGTACTGCGGAAATGACTCTACCCTGGTACCCTTCTCTGTAGAGGAGAAGAACGACAACAGGGGAAACCAGGCGGTGTCCTATGTGCGGCTGGTCAACATCTACGTCTACGGCTACAAGATCTCCATATACAAGCAGGAGTCTGGGAGAATCCGGGTAGGCTGGATAGCCAAAAGTAGGGGGATATGGGCCCTGCTAAATGTAGGGTTGGATTCCAGAAGACACTTCCCAGTGGCAGAATTAAACTTTCCTTTCTCCCACCTCCCACTGAGGTCCATAGATCTCCATGAAACGCTGCTTCCTGGGAGATGGGAGGCCCTGAAGAATAAGGGAGGTCCATAGAACTCAGTGTAAATTGCCAATTTAGTCTGGATGCAACCCATAATGTTCATTTGTGATCCTCAACATTAGGCTAACACAGGCCCATAGCTACAGTGGGTCATCTCGGGGCCAGGCCCTCCTGACTTACTGCCCACAGGCCTCCCAACTTCCCATCCAGCCAATTTATTTTATTTTTCACGCGTGCCACAATTGCACCGAACCAAGCCATTGCCCTGCCCTGCCTGCCGGTGCCCACGCCTCTTCCCCCCCCTCCCTTTCTCTCCCTCTCATTGCTTTTTAAAAAAACTTTAACTCTCTTGTCGCTCCTGACACAGCCTGGGTGTGTGTGCAGCAGTGCCCCCCAACTTATTTAAATGTCCCCCCAAAGTAAAAAAATCCTGGCTATGGCCCTGGGCTAACACGTAGGGTATTAAATTGTACAGTAATTATTATTTAGATGTTTATACCCCACTTCTCTCCCCAATGGAGACTTGGAGCTATTAAAGCATCATTGTCTTCTCCAGTGAGTGCTCCCTTCTCATTTGGTGGCCAAAGTATTTGAGCTTCAGTTTCATTATCTGGCCTTCCAGGGAACAGTCAGGGTTGATTTCTTTTAGGATTGACTGATTTGATCTTCTTGCAGTCCAAGGGACTCTCAAGAGTCTTCTCCAGCACCATAGTTCAAAAGAATCTATTCTTCGGCGCTCGGCCTTCCTTATAGTCCAACTCTCGCAGCCATACATGACTACTGGGAATACCATTGCTTGGACCATGCGTATTTTTGTTGGCAGGGTGATGTCTCTACTTTTTATCATGCTGTTTAGGTTCGCCATCGCTTTCCTCCCAAGGAGCAGGCGTCTTTTAATTTCATGGCTGCAGTCACAGTCTGCGGTGATCGAGCATCATTATCTCCCCTTTTATTTTATCCCCACAATAACTCTCCTTAGAGAGCCAGTGTGATGTAGTGCTTAAGAGTGACGGACTCTAATCTGAAGAACCGGGTTAGATCCCACACTCCTCCACATGAAGCCAGCTGGGTGACCTTGGGTCAGTCACAGCTCTTTCAGAGCTCTCTCAGCCCCCCCCAAAAATAAGTCTAGCTCGCCACCTAGTGGTGCATAACGCTAAAAGAGCTAGGACTTCAGGCTGCCAGACAATATTAGGATCTCCGGCTATACTCTGCTCAGTGCCAAATGATGATGGTTGTTCTTGTTGTTGTTCTTAACAACCTCCTTGTAATTTAGGTTAGGCTAAGAGCGAGTGATGGGTTCAAAGTCACCCAGTGAGCTTCCACCACCAAGTGAGGATTTGAACTTGGGTCTCCCAGATCTTAGTCCGACACTCTAGGCCCTACAACATGCTGGCTCTATATTAGGGCTGATGTGAGTTTACATAGGAGCTTGAAGACTGTCCTGGATCAGCGTTCAGCAGCTCTTGTTTATATGCAAGCGTGGAATCTGTGGAAACTGTGGCCCTTTTACTCACAGATCACTCAGATTTAAGTCCGCATCTGAATGTCTGCTAATTCCCCACCTGGACATAAACAAGGAATGATGACTCAGGATCCTCGCTAAATCACATCAATAAGTTAGGCTACAATAGCCATCTGGGAGTAAGAGATGAGCTGTAACTCTCCCAGGCAAGAATGTGCAAGAGGATAACGGTGATTCAGTGCAAACTGCGTTGATAATAAACAACCCCGCTGACCCACTATGAAGATAGTCCAGGACAAAAGCTCTGTACCAAACCAAGCTTATTAAATACGGGGGGGAAACCACTCAAACACTAGATTGGCAAGTTTTCCCTGAATCATTTTACATAATGAACAGCTAATTCTTTCCACTTGAAGAACAGCATATCCTTTATTCCCCCTCCAAATGCAATTTTCAAATGTTGGCCTGCTTCAGTATTAAATATTCTACCCCACCCTTAGGGACAGATTGTAGAAGAGTAGCCATTCAGTCTCTCATAGCTAAGTAGACAAGGAGTCCCACGGCACTAATTTATTCCAGCATGTCGTTTTCTAAGAGCCTCCTTCATCAGATGCATGAAGCAGACTCTTTAAAGATTCAAACGTTTTTACCCTGCCCTACCTCCATGGAGTCTGGGACAGTGTATATTCTCTTCCTTGCTCCATCTTATCTAAGCAACAACCCCATGAAGTAGGTTAGGCTGACAGAGAGAGAGGGAAAGTAGAATAACTGGCCCAGGGTCATGGCAGACTGGAGAATCCAACACTAACCACTGCACAACACTGCCGTACTGTTCCAGATCACTCGGAGTTACCGAATATCAGCAAATTCTTTGCCTGCGTGTGAACAAGGATGACTGATGGCTTGTATATGAATGGTTTGCACTCAGGTTCGGAGCCTTTTCCAAGAGTTTATTTGGATCAGAAATGCGGCAGAAAGATCACCGTGGCCCATTCTGCATCTAGCATTCGCTCCGTTGTTTTACTAAACCCACACTAGAACAGAAGAAGATGGGGCTCAAAACCACATTCAAGTACCCCAGGCCAATGCCATACTGACTGCAGAATCACCCCTGAATGGCCGTAAAAAAGCCATAAATCTATGCAGATGGTACCATAAACCCGAGAGATCAAAGGAAGTGAAACCGGCATGCAGTGTGGCGGCTACCATAAAACCTGACAATCAAAGAAAGTGGAAGTGGCATGCAGTGTGGAGGGGGGTTTCTGTTCCAACGTAAAATAGCGGAGTGAATGCTAGATGCAGAATGGACCTGTGAATCCTAAAATTCTCTTTAAATTGAAGGAATTGTTTACCGATTTCTCTCCAGGGAACAATCATTCTTTCAGAGGGGGATGCTAAGGATCTTTAACAAGCCAGGAGCCTCATCCAGCTCCAACAGCTATGACTCCCTGCTACTTAAAGCACAAAATGTCAAATCGAAGAGGGATGTAGAATGTAATTCACAGCAGAAGAGCAATGTTCCATTATATATGTTCACTGCAGCCACTGGACAATACTATTTGATTGCTGCTGTTTTTAATTTATTATTTATTTTCTTGGATGGGAAGAGCGACTCCCTAAGGTTACTTATTTTGTATTGATGTCACTTTGATTTTGGTTAGCTGCCTTGTGCATGTTCCTGGAAAGGCGGGGAACAAATTAAAGAAATATATTCATCAACACAAGTCAGAATTGAGTTGATACAAAAGACTGAGGATCAGTGGTAGAGCATCTGCTTTGCACCCAGAAGGTCACAGGTTCGATTCCCAGCATCTTCAGCTAAAGGGATTAGGCAGCAGGCAATGCAAAAGACCTCCGCCTGAGACCCTGGGGACAATATTGACCATTATAGAACAATGGGGTTGGGTCCAACCAACTCTTCCACTGGTGGAAAAGATGGGTTCCCCCTTGATCATCATAAAAACGATGCTAGGGATCATGGGACTTGCACGGACAAAAGCCATGTGGACTGGTGAGTGTACAGAAGAGAGGGGTTGGGCAAGCTTGAGCAAAGACACTGGATGGATCAAACCCCTGGTCTGACCACAGCTTCATGTATGTTCATATGCAAGTGTCAAGTCTCAGTCCTGGAAAACATGAACAAATAATAGACACTGCCTCTTAGTTAGGATTGCTAACTCTGGCTTGGGAAATTTCTGGAGATTTGTGGGCTGTGCTTAGGGAGGGTGAAATTTGGGGAGGGGAGGAAGCTCAGCAAGGGTGTAATGACATTGAGTCCACTCTCTGAACCTGCCATGTTCTCCAAGGGAAGTGATCTGCAGATGAATTGTAATTCCCAAACCCCCATGTCATAGCTGTAGGTTGGCAACTCGACCCTGAGTAGTGGCAAAATACATGACCCCATTCACTGCCAGTCCCCACATACAGCCGATCTTCCAGATGAGAGTTTGAACTTTCACACCTCTTCTGATGCCACCATTGGCTTGCCTGTTCCCCTTGCTCAAACACCAGGCTCTGGGTAGTGTGCAGTCTTCTGAAGACAGTAATGCTTGGAAAAACAAAGGAATAAATTCATTTTGGATTCTTTTCTTCCCCATTCTTGCTCTAGTTAAATGATGAAATTACCAGCCTACCGGTGACTCTTGAAAATGGCAAGATCAAGATTCACTCGACTGGCCTCAAAGCTGTCTTGCAAACCAATTTTGGCCTCCAAGTGACCTATGACTGGAATTGGCATCTGATCCTGACTCTCCCCAGCAGCTATTATGGGTCAATGTGCGGGCTCTGTGGAAACTTCAATCAAAATCCAGCCGATGACATGACCTATCTCAACGGCACCGTGGCCTCCTCCATCGTAAGCTGGGCGAGCAGCTGGAAAGTCCACGACAGGGATCCCTTCTGCTGGGATTTCTGCCGAGGGAATTGTCCGACATGCGACGATAGCAAAAGACAGCTGTATGGAGGCCCGCAGTTCTGTGGGGTAATCAGCCAAACCACTGGAGGACCCTTTAGAGACTGCCACGCCAAAGTGAACCCGGATGATTTCTTTGATAGTTGCATTTATGATGTGTGCCTAAATGGGGGAGCCAAGAACATCCTCTGCCAGGCGCTGGAGGCCTATGCCACGACCTGTAGGGAGGCAAACGCTACTGTGTATGATTGGAGGACACCTTCTGGCTGTGGTAAGAGCTGGTAGACCTCCTGATGGCAGCTGGGTTTAGCTACTGTATGACACAGAATGTTAGACTGGATGGGCCATTGGCCTGATCCAACATGGCTTCTCTTATGTTCCTATGCTCTACATACTTAGTGCTTGGGGGGCAACAGTGGGAGGGCTTCTGGAGTTCTGGCCCCACTGGTGGACCCCCTGATGGCACCTGGGTTGGCCACTGTGTGACACAGAGTGTTGTACCAGATCAGCTGTTGGCCTAATCAAACATGGCTTCTCCTATGGTCTTATGTTCTTCCCCAAACACACAATGGCCTATATGTTTTCCTTGGTGATACACTACAGCTGGACTTGCAAGACTGCAGCTGCTGGTGGTTGTGCATCTCAGTGACACAACAGTGATTCATAAACCCCAAATACCCATATTTGTATAGATCTCCGAAGAATTTTCACTCCACAAACTTATTATTTGGAAAGATCTTTGAGAACATAGGGGTGCCCAGGAGGGCACGAAGATCTCCCAGACTTACAACTGATCTCTGGCACGATTGCGCTGATGGGCCAGGCAGGGCACGGAAAGTCCAAAACTCAGTCTGAGGTCAGGGCACCAGATAAGGCAGAGAAACGTGAGCAGAGTCCAAAATACCAAGTCAAAACACAGTCTAAGGTTACCGGAGATTGCAGGCAGAGTTTAGAAGCCGAAAGCCGTTCGTCAGGAGTCAGGTTACACAGTCCGAAGTCAGGGAGCCAGAGAAACGATGTCACGCAAGCCAAAGTCAGGAGCCGGGGAGTCAAGATGAAAACCAGGAGACAGGAACGCAGGATCCGGGGTGCAGCGATTCGTCTATGCAATTAGTTGCCAGCACGAGTTGGGGATCTGAGAGAGCCGCCTTAATAGCCCGTTCCGCTTGTTAGCCAATTACCAGCCGCTAACAGGGTCCTGGCTCCGGTCAGTACTCTGGGCTTAGAGGCCGCCGACCTCGCATGCATGCCTCCTTACGCCGGGTTGCCGTGTCCCATCACCTTTGTTCTCACAAATGAGTCACAGGTGGGGGGGAATCAGGAGGCGTGGTGCTTGTGCTTGGCTCTGCAGGTGTGGCTCCAGGTGTAAACTCTCCTAGTAGCTGGTGCTCATCCTCCGCAGGACTTAGACCTGGGCTGCAGAGAGCTCACCCTCGGATGTTGAGGGTGTAGAATCCCCGGGGTCAGGGTCCACGGGGTCGGGCTGCACTGCGGGCATGACAGTCTCCAGACTACAGAGATCAGTTTCCCTGGAGGGTAGAATCTATGGCATTCTACTCTGCTGAGGTCCCTCCTCTCCTTAAACCCCGCCCTCCGCAGTCTCTGCTCCCAAAGCTTCAGGAATTTCCAAACCCAGAACTGGCATGGCTATATGGAGTACACCTCCTTCCATGCTGTTTTCTTGACCTGCAATGGTCCCGGGATGCTGTCTGGCCCATTGGTGAAATCCAGGACCCTTAGGACCATTTTGGATCATGAAAATGTTGTGGGGGGATAGGGTTGCCAGCTCTGTGTTGGGAAATGCCTGGATACTGGGGGTGGTGGTGGAGGGACTTCAATGCCATAGAGTCCATAGAGTCAGTTTGGTGCAGTGGTTAGGAGCGCGGACTCTAATCTGGGAGAACCAGGTTTGATTTCCCCACTCCTCCACACACAGCTGCTGGTGTGACCTTGGGCCAGTCATGAGTTCTCTCAGAGCTGTTCTCTCCAGAGCAGTCCTCGAAAGAGCTCTCTCAGCCCCACCTACCTCACAGGGTGGGGAGGGGAAGGGAAAGGAGATTGTAAGCTGCTCTGAGATTCCGAGTGAAGAGCGGGGCATAAATCCAATCTCCTCCTCCTCCTCCTCCTCCTCCTCCTCTTCTTCTTTTCTTCCAAAGTGGCCATTTTCTTGAGGTGAACTAATATCTGTCCTCCTGGAGTTGGAGTAGGGGGAGATCTCCAGCTACCGCCTGGAAGCTGGCAACCCGGGGGGGGGGGCTGAAGCTTGTTCTCCACGCACACTGCAGTTGCAATCCAAATATGTCAGGGAATGAGGAGAACCTGCAATTCCTTTTCGACAGTTCTCCCGGACATAGGCCAGAGCCCTGAACTCAACCAGTGTACTCCATGATGTGTGAATCAGCCAGCCCGGCCTTTTATATACAGCATTAGCGATAGGCCTGACCAAGCAGTGCTTTTAGCACATGTCTTCAATGGCTGACCTCTGTCGCTCTTCTCCCCTTGCCCTTTTCCAGCCTTGCCCTGCCCCGAGAACAGCCACTACGAAGCCTGTGGAAATGCCTGTCCGGCCAGCTGTTCTGACCGCACTGCCCCCTCCTCCTGCCAACAGCCCTGCTTGGAGACCTGCCAGTGCAATAACGGCTTTGTCCTCAGTGTCGACAAGTGTGTACCCGTTGGCAGCTGTGGCTGCACATACAATGGATACTACTACAAGCCCGGGGAGGAATTCTGGGCCGACGAGAACTGTGGCACTCGTTGCAAGTGTGATCCCAGCCTGGGCTTTGCAGTGTGCAGTCCGGCCGGCTGCAAGGCCAACGAAAGGTGCACCGTGGTCAACGGGGTCCGGGGCTGTAATCCCATCAGCTTTGCTACCTGCTCAGCATCGGGAGACCCTCACTACACCACCTTCGACGGAAAGAGATATGATTTCATGGGCACCTGCATTTACCAGCTGGCCGGACTGTGCTCCAGTGACCCGACCCTGCAAGCTTTCAGCATCCAAGTGCAGAACAACAACCGAGGCAACACAAAAGTGTCATACACCAAAGTGGTGACGTTGGAGGTCTACAATACAACCATTGCGCTGAGCCAGGAGTATCCACGGAGAATCCAGGTAAGGGACACAGTCAAAACTGCTAGATGTATAGGTGTATTTGTGTGTTGAGGACAGAGGGATTCCTTGTGCCTAAAAGCACTTTTGGAGTCTGATTACGACTACTGAGAGTGCATTCACACATACTAAATAATGCAATTTCACTTCAGCAGCCATTTGCAAGTGGAATTTTGCCATTTCACACGGTATAATCCAGTTGCAAAGAAGATATTGGATTTATACCCTGCCCTTCACTTCCCGAAGGAGTCTCAGAGGGGCTTACAATCTCCATTCCCTTCCCCTCCCCCCCAATAGACACCCTGTGAGGTAGGTGAGGCTGAGAGAGCTCTTTCAAGGACTGCTCATGAGAGAACAGCTCTGAAAGAACTTGTAACTGACCCAAGGTCACACCAGCAGCTGCATGTGGAGGCGTGGGGAATCAAACGAAATTCTCCCAGATTAGAATCCATGCTCTTAACCACTGCACCAAACCGTAGTGGTGTGAAAGCGCCTGAGACACCTGCAGTTAGCAGCCTTAAAACCCGACATATAGCAAGCTACTGAGAAGAGTATTGGTGGAGTGCTTTCCGGAACATATTTTGCAGGAGCTTCTGTTATACTCCCACCAAGTAATTTATGCAAGTATAATTTGTCAATACTCATTGAAATTCTTCCGGAAGCTTGGCAGCAATACGCTAATGTAATGAACTGTGGCAGACGGCAGTAAATCTGTCGAGCCATCTTAACTTTAGTTGTTAGGTCTATTCGCATTCCGAATGTGGGTGAAACAAGCCAGCTATATTGCAATGCCATGACTGGGACGGGCAATAAAATATATGCATTTCATGGTCAGGCGAGTGTTGGCCTCATTAGACATCCTGGCAAAAAGTCAGCATCAGACTCCAGTAACAGAGGTGCAAACCCTTTCTGTTCCTTCTGCTTGGCCCCTGGGATTTGGGGGGGAACCCCACAGCCTCCCCAAGTCTCCATTCAGTATCTCCACTCCTTCTCCTCACTTCCCAGGGGTGTCAACAACAAATTGGATACCACGTGCTGCCACCAACAAGTATGAGAGCATCTCCTGCTAGACAGAGTTGTACATCTAGCACTCTGTACCTGTACTGCTGTTTTTAGAAGCTTTGCCTAGTTGCTGTGCCTCCTACTAAACTCCTACAAGCAAGCGTGGGAGTAATCTATTGCAACTCTGCAAACTTGAGCTATCATGCTGCAGGAATGGCAAGCTTACCTGCTGCCCCTCCCTGTTACCACTCTTCAGATAGCAAGACTGAATAAGTGTGGTATTTTTCTAGAGATCAGGATTAAAAATATGAGAAAGTTTATTAAATTAATTAAAATAATATACTTGTCCTGTCCAGGCTGAGCAAGGGACCAAAGAAAAGGTGAAAACATTCAGTCCCCTTTCCTTACACTGGGAGCTTATCCTTAGCAATGTTTAATTAGGACAAGAGTTGCCTCGGGGCGCACCCGCCGTTTGCCCCGACACAAACATGTTAATTTCACACCCGAGGCTGCGGGGCTGCATTTTGACTCGCAGCTTTGCCCGATTTCCTCCGCAGTTTCGTGATACTGGTTTTTGAGGATCACAAAACTGCGGAGGAAATCGGGCGAAGCCGCGGGTCAAATGCAGCCCTGCAACCTCGGGTGTGAAATTTACATGTTTGTGTCGAGGCAAACGGCGGCTGCGCTGCGAGGCAGCTCTAGTGAGAAATCGCCCCTTCTGTTCTATGGCTGGCAAAACACTTTCCAAAGGTACAAGCAACCGAGCCGTCATGAAGAAACTACCTTAAAATTACAGATAGCAATACACTAATAAGGTTGTTATAGAACTGATATTGTGCCTGTGAATGACCAAAAGCAAGATGCATGAGAGCTTTTTCATCATGTCCTGAGTTTAAATAACTTGTGTTTCTCCTTTGGGATGACCTCACCGTCCCTTCCTGTCCCTAAGAGCTTACTTAAGTCTTCTCAGCTTTATGGTTGTAGCTGTGACTTGCTAGAAGGGTCCCAGGTGGTAAACCATTGGCCTGCTTTGGCTAGAGTCATTAGCATAACCAAGAGCTCGGGTGCTCTGTGCTTGGAGATTGATGGCTCCACCCCCCTCCCTTCCTGCCAGCTATGAGTTTGCACCTGGGTTCTTGAGAATATGCAGAGTGTGGTCCCACTGACTGAAATATTGGGGGGTGGGATTCTTGGGTGGATGGCATTCCTTCACATCTGCTTTGGGGGTTTCCCAGCATTTAATCTTAATTGGAGTCATCCCAGTTTCTTAAGACTTAAAGGATTTGCCCATGAATCCTCTTTGCTGAAGTACCTCCAGTAATGCAAACCCATGAAGTACCTCTAAGTACTGCAAGCAGCATACCTAGGCAATACAATAAACAACGCAATAAAAACAACCATGTAGGAATGCCAATTAACTGCAATGCCAATTAAACATAAGTACATAAGAAGAGCTGCACTGGGTCAGACCAGCAGTCCATGGAGTCCAGCAGTTCATGGAGTCCCTGAGAGGACCAATAAACAGGCCATAGAAGCCAAGGTCTTTCCCTGGTGTTTCTTCCCAGCACTGGTATTCAGAAGCTTACTGTCTATGGACATGGAGGATCCCTTTAGACAGCATGGATGGAAGCCATGGATGGACCTCTCTTCCACGAACCATTTCTGCATATATTCTCTAAATCACCCATTTTACCTGGGCATCTTTCATTTTGGGAGGTGCCGTAGCTCAGTGGTAGAGCATCTGCTTTGCATGCCGAAGGTCCCAGGTTGAATCCCTGGCATCTCCAGTTGGAAGAACCAGGGGACAGGTGATGTAAAAGACCTTCACCCAGGCCTGTAGCTACAGTGGGGCACCTTGGGGCTAGCCCCCCCCAACTTACTGGCAAGGCCCCATGACTCCCCATCCAGCCCACAGCCCCTGAGTAGCAGTGGGTGCAGGGAAGGAGCTGGGTATTCCAGGGCAGCTGTCTGGTGTGAGGGGCCAGTTACGGTGGCTGTGCAGAGCCAGACAGCACTTCTCTATTTCCCCCAGAAAGTCTATTTTCCCTGGAAAGTACCTGTCACTGGTGAGCTCTCGGGCTCCTGGAATCCAGCACGGGGTTCCTGCACCCCACTTTCTTGCATGTCTCTCTCTCCCCCACGGCCTCCCAGACTGGCAAGGGCAGAAAGGTAAGTTAATTAATTTCAACATAAGGTTGTTGTCGTTCAGTCGCACAGTCGAGTCCGACTCTTCGCGAACCCATGGACAAGATCACGCCAGGCCCTCCTGTCTTCCGCCGTCCTCTGAAGTTGGCTCAATTTCATGTCCGTTGCATCTATGACACTGTCTAACCATCTCATCCTTTGCCATCCCCGTCTTCTTTGACCTTCAGTCTTTCCCAGCATCAGGGTCTTCTCCAGTGAGTGCTCCCTTCTCATTGGGTGGCCAAAGTATTTGAGTTTCAGTTTCATTATCTGGCCTTCCAGGGAACAGTCAGGGTTGATTTCTTTTAGGATTGACTGATTTGATCTTCTTGCAGTCCAAGGGACATAAGGTAATTAACTTTAATTGAATTACCTTTGATTCTATTAGCCAATGCCCCCTAAGACATTTAAATCCCCCCCCGACTTAAAAATCCCTGGCTATGGGCCTGCCTTTACCTCAGACCCAGGAGAGCCCCTGCCAGTCTAAGTAGACAATACTGACTTTGATGGATCAATGGTCTGATTCGATACAAGGCAGTACATTCAGAAGTTCAATTCTCAGTCTCACTGTTGAGACATTATAACAGATTTAAGAGTGTATACACACGAAGAAGTAACCGGATGTGTATTGGGACAAGTGGTGATGGTTCCTGTCATATCCCATTCCAGGTCAACGGAGTCTTCGTGAACCTGCCTTTCTATCAGGATGGCAAGATAAAGGCCTACATCAGTGGGGCCCAGGCCT
This sequence comes from Gekko japonicus, assembly GCF_001447785.1. NCBI lineage: Eukaryota > Metazoa > Chordata > Lepidosauria > Squamata > Gekkonidae > Gekko > Gekko japonicus. Next base: position 139,201 of record NW_015165275.1, on the reverse strand, counting down.
TCGTCCAGATGGACTTTGACCTGACAGTCACCTTTGACTGGAACAGCTACGTCAAGGTCATCATACCCAATACCTATGCCAATGCCACTTGCGGCCTCTGTGGCAACAACAACCTGAATCCCAACGATGACTTGACCGTGAAGAACGGGGGCCCAGCAACCAGCATTCCCCAGTTTGCAGAAAGCTGGAAGGTGGCCGAAGTCCCCGGTTGCTCAGTGGGATGCACTGGGAGCGATTGCCCGCCATGTGAGGAGGCACAGAAACAGACTTACAAGGGTGACCGCTATTGTGGGATCCTCATCAAAAAGGATGGGCCCTTCAGGCGATGCCATGGAACCATTGATCCGGCGCCCTACTTTGATGATTGCGTGTTTGATACCTGCCAGTACCACGGCCAACATGACACCCTGTGCAATGCCATCGGTACCTACGTGGCAGCCTGCCAGGCCCTGGGCATCCAGATCGACCCGTGGAGATCAAACTCCTTCTGCAGTAAGTATTCCCTCTTGAATCTGCGTTTCCTCTGTGGGAAACTGCTGAGGGAGGGCACATAACACACAAACACAACGTGTGGGAGCCGCCAGAGCTTAAAATTAAACTCATTTTGAAAACCTGACATTTTGGGTTGAGAGTTTCCCCTCCCCAAATTTATTCCCGCTTGAAACCCGCATATTTGAAGATGTCAGACCATGGACATATGGCACAGCGGAATTCGCACTGGGATGCTGCTGAGGAAATAAAGTTCACACCGAGCCTGTTTTTATATGTAGTAAAGAAATATGAGTCCTGAACTCCATTCAAGATAGGATAGAGCAGCCCCGTAGCTAGGCAGTTTTCGGGGGGGGGGACAAGACAGGTTGGGGGGGCACCACTGATCCTTACAGAAAGCCACCAGTCCTTTTCTCTCTGGGTGCCTACTCACGTGTATTGTGGCAAGCAGCAATTCAACTGGTGCCGCTACGGCACCTCAGAGAGGCAGCGATTAGTCATGCCGCACACCAGGGGTGCGTTCAGATGTACAGCTAATCCCAACATTCTGCCGGCTCAAATTTGATCCCGATCTTTGTAATCCATCCTCACACGACCAGACATCCCCCGGGGGAATCGCCTTACCGTGCGCTGCTTCCGCTGTGGATTGTCTAGAAGGCGGCCACTGAAGGAGGCATGCGTGGTGGGGTTTTTTTTTAAAAAAAAAACCTTTTTGCGCATGCACATAGGCATGATATCACGGCCTTGTTTATCTGCACATGTACAGAATCAAGATTTTTTTAAAATGGCACCCGTTCGGGATGGTCTGACGTCAGACCATCCCAAATGGGCTCCATTTTTAATTGCGCGCTGGAACGATCAGATGGGGGAAAGTCCGCGAGTAGCCCATCGGAACCGAAAACTCCAGATTTAAAGTAGTATCTTTTTAGTACGGCTCCGAGGCACGGCAAAACGGGATGCTCACGGAAGACGAACATTTCCCAGATGTTGATGTCTGATCATTACATTTAAAGTCATGAGGCACCAGTGCCTCGCACGGATCTAAAGAGCCGTCTGAACGCACCCAAAGACTGTTTTATTGAGAGAGGGGTCTTTTCTCTGCTGCTTTGCCAGCAGGTGCTGGAAAGGGTTAGATGCACTGAGATCCGGTTTTCTAGAAAGGGTGGGGTCGGAGCAGCCGTCTTCCCAGCTCACCTCCTCTTTTCCTTCTGGAGGGAACTTCTCTTTGCAACCCTCTCCTTGCAAGGAGGGGTGCAGAGTTGGTGCAGAGAGGAAGCACAAAGGCTGGGAGGAGGAGGAGGAAGTGAGTGTAAGCAAGCAAGCAAAGGAGGAAGAGAGGTTCATGAATGCGAGGAGACAAGGAGGACAAGGCCTGAAAAGGAAATATGTGGCTGGATAAAATTGAAAAGAGAGACTCTCAGCATCCTACGCCAGCCAACCACGAGGCACGCAGGCCTCTCAGTCGTTGCCAACTCGCCGGTCCCCTCAGAAACAGGAAGCAAGGAGGAACTGTTCTGCCGAGGCTGCGCAGCAGCGGCTGCTGGCAAGGAGAGGAGGTGGAAACTACACTTTTGTGTGGCGTGGAAGGAATATGGTGGGGTGGGCTCAGATTTGGGACATTGGAAATCTGGGAGGGGGCATTGCCCTATGTGCCCCTGGCTAGCTACGGCCCTGGGATAGGGTAGGGACAGCGTTCTAACTAGCTATACTAGGATGGACAGAGAGGCACAAGGTTGCAAGATAGGAAAAGAGAGAGAAGGTGTGAGATGGAAGGAAGATTCCCTGAGATTTCCCAGCTCACCTCCTCTTTTCCTTCCGAAGGGAACTTCTCTTTGTAACCCTCTCCTTGCAAGGCGAGGTACAGAGTCAGTGCAGAAAGGAGACACAAAGGCTGGGGGGAGGAGGAGGTGGTGGTGAGTGTAAGCAAGCAAGCAAAGAGGAAGAGAGGCTCCTGGATGTGGGGAGACAAGGAGGACAAGGCCTGAAAAGGAGATATGTGGCCGGATAGGAGATAAAATTGGAAAGAGAGACTCTCAGCATCCTAGGCCAGCCAACTACGAGGCACGCAGGCCTCGCAGTCGTCGCCAGTCCCCTCAGAAACAGGAAGCAGGGAGAAACTGTTCTGCTGAGGCTGGGGCTGCTGGCAAGGAGAGGAAGTGGAAACTACGCTTTTGTGTGGCGTGGCAGAAAAATGGTGGGGTGGGCTCTCAGATTCGGGACACTGGAAATCTGGAAGGGGGCGTTGCCCCATGTGCCCCTGGTTAGCTATGGCCCTGGGATAGGGTAGAGACAGTGTTCTAACTAGCTGTACTAGGATGGACAGAGAGGCACATGGTTGCAAGATAGGAAAAGAAAGAGAAGGTGTGTGAGATGGAAGGAAGATTCCCTGAGAGGAGCAATCTACATTATTTATTTATTTGGTTTATATACCTCCCTCCCTGTGGACAAGCTCAGGGCGGTTTACATCAATCATAATAAATACCTATAAAACAACTATTAAAATACCAATTTAAAACAACATAAGACATTTAAAAAATGTAAAAGAGCAGTAGAAAGGAAGGGATACACAGGTTGAAATTAAAAAAAAACTTATCAGAGCAGTAGAAAGGAAGGGATACACAGGTGCTGACCAATCTATCACTGTAGCTCTCTATGGTCACCCTCTGAAGTCTGAGCTTAAGAGACAGTGCAAAGTCCTTCACTTCCAACACAAATAATCCAGTACTGCTTTTGGCAATAACCTCTGCCTGTTCTATGGGCCAAGGAGGACCAGCAGAGGCTCAGTGAGTCCAGACTCTCTGGGAGTCAGGCATCCACTGCTTGCTTATAGGACTGACTTCCAGTCCACTGTGTAGATGAAACCAGAGATTTCCCCCTTGGGCCCTGCAGCATCATGAGCTATGCATTTATTCAGCGATATCAGGTTCTGAAGTAGCAGCCATGTTGTTGAGACTGAAATAGTAAACTAACAAATGGATAGGTTAAACAAGGAGGTTGTTACAGCACATGTTGAATGGAAATAGTAGAAGTCACTCCATAAACGGTTTCAGCAACAGATGACCGTAGATCTAAATCCAGTTCCAACACCCAATGAGCCACCTCTCCAAAATAATGTCTAGATTGGGGTCCCCAACCTTTTGAAGCCCATGGGCAGCTTTGGAATTCTGACACGGCATGGTGGGTCCAGCCACAAAATGGCTGCCCCAAAATGGCTGCTTCAGGAGGTGGAGCCAACCACAAAATGGCCACCGCCACTTACCTTCAGGCACAAAATAAAGATCCTTGTGCTGTGTTGGCAGCTGATGCCAAAGCAAAAAAAAAAATCTGCACCAGCCAATCAAATCTCCAATGGCCAATCAGAAGTCTTGCTGGGCAAAAGCTTCACTTGGCCTTGCCCACATTCCAAAAACACTTGGTGGGCATCAGGAAAGGTGTTGGCAGGTACCATGGCACCCACAGGCACCACGTTGAGGACACCTGGTCTAGATCACCTTGAAACTGATTCTGGTTTGCCCTCTCTCCCAGGTCCCAGATGCTCACGTAACTCTCACTACGAACTCTGTGGAAACGGCTGCCCCGCTACCTGCCTCGGTCTCTCGGCTCCAGAGGGCTGCGAAGTATCGTGCAAGGAAGGATGCTATTGCGATGCTGGGTTTCTCCTGAGTGCAGACCAATGCGTTCCTATCGGGAACTGTGGCTGTGTGCACCAAGGCAAATACTACAAGAAGGAAGAGGAGTTCTACCCCACCGCCTCCTGTGAGGTGAAATGCCGCTGTACAAACAGTGGAGCCGTCGAATGCCGAAACATCTCCTGTGGGGCCCACGAAACATGCGGGGTGGAGAATGGTGTCCAAGGCTGTCATCCTGTGGGCTGTGGCCAATGCAGTTTGACCGGAGGCTCCCACTACTTGACTTTTGATGGGCGGACCTATGACTTCCAAGGCGCTTGTGCCTACACTTTAGCTGAAGTCCGCAGAAGGGATTCGCAGCTGACAAACTTCTCCGTGTCAGTGGAGAATGAACGTTCTGGCGATGGGCGTGTCTCCTCGACAAAGATGGTCGTGGTGTCCTTTCATGGGTACACCATTGTACTCGAGAGGGGGAAGAAGTGGCAGGCCGAGGTATGTCCCCTTCTGAATTTGGGCTGTACGGTTGTGGTTTACGCTGTGGCTGTGCAGGTCATTACAAGCACTGTACCCTCACTTTGCTGTTATTCACACAGGTAGATAGAGAGATCTATACCCTACCGTTGCGGAAAGATGACGGGAAGCTCAGGATCAATCAAGAAGGGAACAACATCGTCGTCCATTCTGACTTTGGCCTCAAAGTCCTTTATGATACTGCCTCTTACGTCTTAATTTCTCTGACCAGCAACTATCGAGGATACATGAACGGCCTCTGTGGCAACTTCAACAGGAACAGGACCGATGATTTCCGTCGGCCCAATGGGGAAAGCACGCAGAACGTGGAGGAGTTCGGGACCTCTTGGAAAATTCCTGTTGATGGTGTCGATTGCTCGGACAGCTGTGGTGAGAAATGTCCTGTCTGTGACGCAACCAAGACAGCACCCTTCCAACCGGAGAATTCCTGCGGAATGATCCAAGCCACATCAGGCCCATTCAAAGCGTGTCACTCATTGGTGGCCCCAGCCGAATATTTCAACCGGTGTCTGTATGACATGTGTGCAGCCAATGGGACGGGGCAGACCCTCTGCCAAAGCCTTCAGGCATACGCAGCTGCATGCCAAATAGCCGGGGCGACAGTTGGAGCCTGGAGAACAGACAACTTCTGTCGTAAGTTTCCAGCAAAATCAGCAGTTTCACTTGTTAATCCCATTTTCCCATCTTGATGCTTCAGGTATTCATGATACCGAGAAAGGGTGCTGGCAAATGCCGTTCAAGTCAATGCAATGGGAGGAGTGGGTGGCACAGCTGAGAACAGCCCCATAGCCAGAAATTTTGGATTGGTGGGGCATGGGGAAATTTTGGACTTGTGGGGCATGGGGAAATTTTGGACTGGTGGGGCATGGGGAAATTTTGGATTGGTGGGGCATGGGGAAATTTTGTGGGACAGTGGGGGGGGGCAGCCACACGCCTTCCATGAACTCCAAGCGGTGATTTTGCTGCCCCTCTCCCTCCCCTCCTGCAAGATTTAAAGGACCCTCCAGCTGATCGGTGGGCCATGTGATCCCACTGATCAGCTGGAGGGCCCTTTTAGTGTCACAGGAGGGGGGAGAGGGGCAACAGCTGTTGTGGGGCATGCCTCACATTTGAGGGGGCGGAGCCCCAAAATGCCCCACCATAGCTACAGGCCTGGCTGAGAAGACAGCGGGCAGCCAGTTACAGCCATTCTCCTGTAATCTCTTCTATCTGTGAGCTTCCAGGCTTGCGTTTATGTGGATTTCTACACGATATCTGGATTTTCATTCTGGAAAATCTCATCATTCCCTTCTTTTTTTAGAATAAAAAAGAAATCTCCTAATATTCCTGACCAAAAAGATACACAGGAAACTGTATTGTCGGCATGAGAGTAGGTCTCCAGTATGTAGGACACGCATCTGCCATTTCCTACAATAATTTCTGTCCCTTCTGACCCAAACAGTGCTAAAATCACGACCATATTTTTCACTGCTCTCTCTTACCGACCCCTCTTCACTTGCTGAGATATTGCTCATTGACAGAGAAAAAGTCAAAATTGGCAAACAAACAAATAATGCAGTTCACAATGAAGTAGGCAGACTAGGGGGGGAATTGATGGGGGGGGGAAGAAGCCCATTTTCATAAAGATTTTGCATTAATTCTAGAGAATGAGAGAGATAAGCAAGGCAATCTTAAGCGGAGTTACCCCTTTCAAAGCCCACACTGGGCTTCAAAGGGTGCAAGTCTGCTTAATATTTCACTAATAGAGACACATCCTGACCTGGATAGCCCCGGCTAGCCCGATCTCGTCAGATCTGGGAAACTAAGCAAGGTTGGCCCCAGCTAGTATTTGGATGGGAGACCACCAAGGAAATCCACAGAGGCACTAGGAATGGCAAACCACCTCTGTTGGTCTCTTGCCTTAGTAGTAGTTGTTGTTGTTATAGTTGTTTATTATGGTCTTCGGGCCAGCATACAGTTTAGTCAAACATAAAATACAATAATAATTCCCCCCCCCCCAAATTTAAGAGCTTTTAAGGTGCAGTTCCCATAATTTGAAAATTAACGCACAGAATTTAGCCACTTGACATGTAATCTTAGAATTATTACCAGATAAAAACCAATGAAGCCTTGCTTTATTTGTGTCTACATGGCCGGGGATCATATCAAGTAATAGAGTAATAATGCCGAGACGTACCTCCCTGTAGAGTGGGCAACTAGAGCACATGTGCTCTACGGACTCAACCTCCCCTAGGGAACAAGAGCATAACCTTTCTGGATAGGAGGTTTTATTGTACCTGCCAGCTGGGGGTGGTGTTCTGCTCGGACGCTTTCTGCAGAGCTCCGGGGTATTAAGATCTCTGGCCTTGAAAACCCTACGGAGTGGCCAAAAGTCAGCTGTGACTTGACAACACTTTCCACCGCCACATAAAGTTTGGCCACATAAAGTTTGGCCTGTACTCCATATTCTGTGGACTGCTGGTGGAATTTTTGCCAGAAGTTCAGACGGCACTCCATCCTTGCCTGTCCCTGTTCGCGTTCACCCCTGGGATTCTCTCTTTCTTCTCAGCTCTCACCTGCCCACCCAACAGCCACTACGAACTGTGCACCAGGACCTGCGATTTCACCTGCACCAGCTTGTCCACTCCAGTACAGTGTGCAAAGAAATGCTTTGAGGGCTGTCAGTGTGAAAGCGGCTATCTCTTCAGCGGCGATGCATGCGTGGCGATAGCGAACTGTGGCTGCGTGCATGACGGGCGGTACATCAAGGTAAGGTTGCATCCCACGTGTTTACGACACAAGCCACCATCCGTAACTGACTGGGATTGTTGCAGCTTTGCGCTTTAGAATTACATGCCTCTTCAGCAGGCTTTCTCTCTGCAGTTCCTCAGAATACCCTTCTTAAATCCACTCTCCCCTTTTGATTTACGTGTCTCCTCGTTAAGAGGATGTCCCCTCAAATCATGTTAGGCCCTGGGGTTGAAATCAAGACAAAGGTCCAGATCATCTAGCTCCATGTTATGTCTTCGTGGAAGCTGAAAGGGGAGTAGAAAGGCCTGAAAGACGATGAGGATCAGGCATGGCTCCAGTGACATCATGGGCAGAACGCTGATGCTGAAGGGCCGTTCTCCATCCTTCCCAGGACAAACTGGGCTCTTGCTGCTCTCCCAATGCAGGGAGAGGCAGTGTGGTGTCGTGGTTAGCGTGTCAGTCCAGGATCTGGGTTCGAATCCCCACTCTGCCACAGAAACTCGCTGGGTGACTAGGCTTACCAAGTGCCGGCGGGAGACCTGCGGGTCTTAGCAGAATCCCTGCCGCGGGGACAGCAACACGCTTTGCCAGTTGCTCTCTTAGCTCAACTTACCTCCCAAGAGTATTTTGAGGATAAAATGGAGAAAGGAAGAATAATATATACAGAACTCCGTGAGGAAATGGTAGGACAAAAAGGGATTCATACATTGGAATGGATTGACTAAAACGTTTAAAACCATTAGTATTTATTTATGTTATTTATAGTCCGCCTTCCTCACAGGGGCTCAAGGCAGGTTACACAGAGTGAATCAGTGCAGTCAACTAAATGGGGGCATTCCGTAACCAGTGTGTTAGGATTTTAGGAGTTTAGAACCACCAGAAAGAACTGAAGCATTGCACAAGTCTTAACATGACACATTAAGCGGTACAAATATTACATAATAGGATTGTCCTTAAAATAAGCTGTACCCAGCAGTACGGATCACTGCCCCACTCACTTATACCAGTAAGTTTGTGAACCATTCTGTACTATGCAGCCTTATTACCTGCGCAGAAAAGCCCTCTTGAACAGTTCAGTTTTGCATAGTTTGCAGAAGGCCAGGAGAGTGGGAGTTTTCCTGACCTCCCTGGCCAGGCCATTCCACAAGGCGGGAGCCACAACAGAGAAGGCCCATGTACGGGCAGTTGTTGATTTTGCCCAGGGCTTTTTTTGTAGAAAAAGCCCAGCAGGAACTCATTAGCATAATAGGCCATACCCAACAGCAGGAACTCATTAGCATATTAGTCCACACCCCTGACAGCACAGCTCATTCGCATATTAGGCCACACGCCCCTGTTACCAGAAGTGTGGTCATCCAGCCACACCCACCTTTTGCTTCTTATTCCCTTTACCTTGTTTGTTGACAAAACCCAGGGCCTTTTTTTGTAGCAGGGACTCCTTTGCATGTTAGGCCACACACCCCTAATTGTAGCCAATCCTAATGAGTTTCTGCTGTTGGGTGTGGCCTATTATACTAATGAGTTCCTGCTGGGCGTGGCCAACTTTGGAGCCAGACGGAACTCCGTTCCTGTGCGTTCCTGACCCAAAATAGCCCTGACTCTATTACAGATAGGATCCTGGAAAAATCTGCTTTCCACCCTTCTAATTTTTTTAATTGTTGTAGCACTCAGCCCGATGAAGAGTTCTGACAAGCTCAAATAAGGGTTGCCAGCCTCCAGGTGGGGCCTGGAGATCTGCTAAAATTCATCTCCAGGTAACCAAGTAGGGTTGCTAGCTCCATATTGGGAAATACCTGGAGATTTGGGGGTGGAGCCTGGAGAGGGCAGGGTTTGGAGATGGGAGGGACCTCAGCAGGGTATATTTCCATAGAATCCAACCTCCAAAGCAGCTATTTTCTCCAGGGGGAACTGATGTCTGTCATCTGGAGATCAGATGTAATCCCAGAAGATCTCCAGGCCCCACCTGGAGGCTGGCAGCCCTACAACCAAGATCAATTCCCTCAGAGAGAAAGGCTGCTTTGGAGGCTGGACTCTATGGCATTATCCCCTGCTGAGGTTCCCTCCCCACCCCAAACCCCATCCACCCCCAGGCTCCACCCCCCCCAAATCTGAAGGCATTTCCCGACTCAGAGTTGGCAACGCTAGCTCAAATGCTTGCACAATGTTTTGTGTCATTGTGGCTGGTCTTGATGAAAGGTATTACACAGAGCTTGTTTCTTGCTTCTGGTAGATACAGGGCCCAGCATCTCGTAACCAATCTAGCCTGGCCCGAGACTGTTGCTTTTTGTTCTCCTATTCGCCATTGCCGGGCGTGCGATCTTTGCCTTACCACTAGTTAACTGAGGTTTGCATTTTTAAAAAAACTCCTCCTCTCCCCCTTCTTCTTGCTGTAAATCTTCCAGGTTGGAGACAGCATCGTCTTAGATGGCTGCTTGGAGAAATGCACCTGTGGTGCTTCAGGTCAGCTGACCTGTGAGGAAACCAGCTGTCAGGTGGGAGAGATATGCGCCCTCCATAATGGTGTGCGTGGCTGCATTGGGCAGAAAGGCGAGTGCACCATCACCCCTGGCGCACGGCTGACCTCCTTTGACGGCGCTGCTGGTGAAATCCTCCACGAGGGGATCTATGAAGTGGCCTCCCATTGCAACGAGAGCGACCCCTTTTGGTTCCGGGTCATAGCTTGGAATGCCGCAGCTGGGATTTGGAGGCTGTATCCATGGTACACGTATTCTTCCGAGGGGCTTTCATCACTCTGAAAAAGGACAAGGAGACATGGGTAAGGGCCAGCCACGTGCAGGACTGGACATTAGATTTGAATATGACCCCTTTCTAAAATCACCTAGTCAGAACTGAAACTTTTAAAGACGAGGGCGGTAAAGAAACAAAGACATCTGTTTTGTCCTCGCGGCCACCCCTAAAAGGTTTTAAATGCATCTCCAACCTCAGACAGGATATGGTAGATAGCATACATGGCATCTCTTCCTCAATCTGGGCCAGTGGTTCTTGAGCCTATAGTGGAGTTTCATTGATTCACAGCCCTCACATCCACAACCCTACCTGTTGGGGTCCTGAGATCCTGCCGTCCTCTCCCTGTAATGCCATTTTCTGCTACTCGTTCCTTTTTATCGCTTGTTTACTATTCACACTGTGCAAACAGTGCTCCAAAAGATATGGAAACCTTTCTGCTTTACCCTTGGTGGCAAGAAAGCTGAGGCGTCCACTGGTGGCAATCTCCACCCACCCACCCCCGGCCTCACCTGCAAGATCTTTTCCCCCCCAATAACTCCACAAGGTCTCTTGTTTTTGAAAACAAGTGGAAATGTTGTCCTGGTAGAAAATCACAGTTCATCTTGGTTGTGAATGAAGGGGGTTGGGGTTCTGGAGGAGGACAGCATCTCTTCCCGGAAGGGGTGGTTTAACTGAGGTGCTGGAAAGAAAAAGAAAACAATTGTAGGAGTTGGGATTCAGCGGCAGTATCAGCATTACGTATATTCTTCTAAGGAAGAAACCCAGTTGGTAGGTCAAGGATGTTCTCCCTTAGTGGTTCTGGAGGCCAGCTTTCCTTCCCAGAAATGGTGGTTTGAGGAAAACTCTCATCGAAATGTGAAGAACTCTTCCATAGCTCACACAGCATTTTCGCCTCAGGCAACTACAGTTCAGGTACTACCAACTGCAGCTTCTCAACAGCCAGCAACTCAGCCTTCACCTTCATTTCCCTCTTGGTTTCCTGATCCTATTCAAAAGGTCTGCATGCACACACGTGCGCACACACAAAACCTTCTCTTTATGATGGCCAAGATGGTAGCACATATACATATTTTATGTATACATGTCACATACTTCTTTACAAAATGAGTGATGTGGAATTCACTGCCAGAGGAGGTCGTGATGGCATAGACAGCTTAAAAAGGGGGTGAGACAGATTCACAGAGGACAGGTCCATCTGTGGCTACTAGCCATGCTGACCAAAGGGAACCTCCATATTCTAAGGCAGTAAACTTCGGAATACCAGTGCCAGGAGGCAACATCAGGAGAAGGCCTTGGCCTCTTTTCCAGAATTGCAGAAAAATAGCCTTTCGGTCTGGATGGGCCATGTAATGAGTTCTTTCCTGTCTGTGGCGGATTTCTCTAATCTGGCGGTTACTGCTGGCAGAGTTTAAATATGCAAAGGAAGTAGAGCACTGATTGTTTAGAGAAAAATAAGTAGGTTTATTTAAAGAAGAACAAACTCTGATAGAACACAGAAGAGAAAGAGCCTTAACTGTCTACTCTAGCCTAACTGTTGAAGGGGGAACAAGAAGAAGAAGAAGGAAGCTCTGCAGGAGAAGGAAGTCTCCAGAAGAGCCAATCAGGAGACAGCAAGGACACAGTTTGAAATTGTGGGCAGTCCCTAGTCTAGTTATGCTAACTACCAGTGCTTCAGCTGTCTCCCTGTAGGGCGATCTTCAGATCTTCTTCATAAGGCTGCACTATAGACCTTGCATAGTCCAACAGTTACAAAGATGCACGGGGCTCAAGAAGTGGATCTTCATTTTAGAGGAAACCAAACTTTTGCATCAGTTCCAGCTAGGGTTGCCAAGTGTACTTACCCTTGCTGGCAGGGGAGCTTTGCCGGGCTCCGGGAGCTCTCCCAGGACGTGCGCACAAAGCGCGCGCGTGCCACCAGCACGTCACAGGAAGTGACGTGCTACGTCGCTCATGTTGGGGGCGTGGCGCAGATCGTCGGGGGAAAACCATATGGTTATCCTCCCGACTATCTGGGCCACGCCCCCAACGTGAGCGACGTGGCTGCTTCGGGGGGCGGAGTTCCCCCCGGGGCCCTATTCCGTCACGGCGGAAATCGGGCCTCCAAAGCGGGGGTTTCCCCGCCCCCACTTGGCAACCCTAGTTCCAGCAGAAAGAGATTTAAAGTTTCCTTACATCTTTCTTCTTGCGATCCACCATCCTTCTCTCTTCCAGGTCAACGGGCACCGAGCCCAGCTCCCGGTGGCCACTGAAGATGTGACCATAAGCCTCTCCCGGGATGGAGTTGCGATTGATTTGGCCTCTGAAGTTCACATTCTCCTCAGAGCTTGCGGGGAAGTGCTGGTGAAAGTCAGTGATCACTTTGAGGGGAAACTCTGCGCCTCCTGTGGGAACTTCAATGGGAATCCTGCTGATGACCTGAGGCTGCCCGGTGGGAAAGTCGTAGGAAACATCGGTGAAGTCATTGAGGCCTGGAAGGCCAAGGACTTCTCTGGCTGGTGAGTGGGTGGTCTTTGCCATGGTGATAGAGCAGGCAAAACAGGGACTTAAGTGGCCTGACAGACCGTCACCTAGTATCGTTTGGCAGTAGGCCCTTAACGCAGATACTTCAGAAGGAATCAATGAATACATCCAGGGGGCAAAACATCAGTTCAAAATACAACTATGCAATGGTCGGGGAATGGTGTTGGGAAGGGTCTCACTGAGGCGTATATTAGCTCATAATCCTTTCTTCATGTTTTTCTCTTCCAGTGATTCCTAAACGCCAAGACAAGCCACTGTGCACCCCACCCTGTGCTGCTGAGCATTAGTAGCAACTGTTCAACCCTGGAGCACAATTCTTCTGTGCTGAGTATTCCCTGGGGCCATGTTTAATGTGGCTCAGCCACCCATCACGCATACTCTGATTACCAGTAAAATAATAACCTTGGAACCATTTTTTTCCTGAGCATCAATAAACCTGTTTTTTTGGAAACCTCTTTCAGAGTGATGTCATTTTATCTGCAGGATTTTGGCTTCCTTGAATATGCAAGAGAGTTTGCACCACTGGTGTTCTCCCTCCAACGGCTGCAGCCAAGCAAGGATGGGACTAAACGGTGTAACCTAGTTGAGTGAACATCTACCTAGACTTGGGTCTGTGCTCTGCCACGGAGTATTTGGACAGCCTTAGTCAAATCACACTGTCTTGGCCTCTGTTTGAAAAAAAGAATTTGAAAGAAAAAAAGAGATTGAAAAGAAGAAGAAGAAGAAGAGGAGGAGGAGATTGGATTTATACCCCGCCCTTCACTACCCGAAGGAGTCTCAGAGCGGCTTACAAACTCCTTCCCCTCCCCACAACAGACACCCTGTGAGGTGGGTGGGGCTGAGAGAACTCTTGACAGAAACTGCTCTTTTTCAAGGACAGCTGTACCAGAGCTTGTGACTGACCCAAGGTTACATCAGCAGTAGCAAGTGGAGGAGTGGGGAATCAAACCCGGTTCTCCCAGATTAGAGTTCGCACACTTAACCACTACACCAAACTGGCTCTTAGAATTGTAAGGATCATATGGATCAGAGTAATTAGGTGAACCAACCTCAAGGTGGTTCTCCTGGGCCCTTTCCGCACTGACAGCTTGCTCCGGAGAATCCGAGGATTCAAGCCTTAAAGGCTGACTTTGCAGTCGCACGCTTTCCCTCTGCATTGGTTTCTTCCCCCTACAGTTTATTTATGTATGCATTCTGCATCTACAAGAAAGGGAAGGGAGGGGGAAATCCAGACCCACACATGCAAGACTGACACATTTGGGAGCAGGGAATCCCCATGTCCTTTTTACTGATTCCTTGTTATGCTCTCTCTGGCTTTTTAAAAGTTTGCCTGAGCAGGAGAATCACAGAATCACAGAGTTGGAAGGGGTCATGCAGCCCATCAAGTCCCGCACCCTGCTCAGTGCAGGATCAGCCTAGAGCATCCCTGACAAGTGTTTGTCCAGCTGCTGCTCAAAGACTGCCAGTGTGGGGGAGCTCGCCGCCTCCTTAGGCAGCTGATTCCACTGTTGCATAACTCTTACTGTGAAAAAGCTTTTCCTAATACAGAGCCCTTCCCGCCCTTAATTTAAACCCATTATTGCAAGTCCTATCTTCTGCTGCCAACAGGAAGAGCTCCCTGCTCTCCTCTAAGTGACAGCCCCTCAAATACTTAAAGAGAGCAATCATGTCCCCCTTCAGCCTCCTCTCCTCCAGACTAAACATTCCCAAATCCCTCAGCCTTTCCTTATAGGGCTTGGTCTCCAGGCCCCCAATCATCCTCATCACTCTTCTCTGCACCCGCTCCGTTCTGTCCACATCTTTTTTGAAGTGAGGCCTCCAGAGCTGCGCACAATACTCATCCTCTTTTGTCTTTTGTCTTTGGAGATGGAGGGAAAGAAAACAGAATGGGGAGGGAGTGTCAACCTAAAGAGAAAGAGGTGGAAATGGGGGAGGGCAGTGGGCAGCGCTTAAATACCCGCAGAAACAATTCTACTTTAGAAAGGATTCGCGATTCGAAAGCGGATGAGAACAAAGAATCGCAGCAAAAGGAGTTTTGGTAGCTGTGGGGCAACAGTGTGCTGGAAGCTGTCTGAATGCAGATTCCTGTAAAACAAATGCAGAAGCAAGAAACTGGAAGTGAAAGTGGGAGGGAACGCAGAATGGAAGAATAGGATGTGCTCAGAAACCGAGAAAAAATACGGGTGCAGAAAGGGCCCTGGAATGACAATTGATCTCCAAACTGCAGATAGCAGATCCCCTAGAGGAAATGGCACCCTCAGAGTACAGACTCTATGGTATACCAAAGAGTCTAGGAGAAATGGAAGCCCTCCAGGGACACCATATCCCTGCTGAATCCCCTCCTCAAATAGTGCTGTCCCCAGACACAGCCCTGAATCTTCAGGAATTTCACAAGTGTTGAAAACCCTAGAAACCATATGAAATCAAGATGGCCAGTCCTCCAAATTCTCTTTCCTTGCTGCTGTCTAACGCCATTCCTTTAGAGCAAGATAGAGAAGTACCCATTGGGAAACTGACTTTGGAAGATGAATGCCTAACTGTTTTCCTGAAGCCAGTTTTTGGTGTCAGGGAATCTGTCAGGCTGTAGAAACGTTACTTGGATCAGCGAAGTCTTCCAAACTGAGCACAGCCAGGGATGGAGGAAGGTAGCTTCTCGGTACGGTGGGCGAGCATCTTGGCAGGATATGCCTTGCCTCTGTCTCTCTGGCTGTGCTGAGGAGATTTGGGGGAAAGGGAAAGACCAGCAGCAGCAGCAACTGTATTTCACTTCATTGAGAGAGAGAGAGGAATCAAAATTCAACCAACTATTACAATCTAATACACTCAAAACAAAGCTAGGCCACCCACTCATTCAAGCTTCCCTGACATGGAAAAGTGGCATTAGGGAACATTTCACTATTATAAATGTTCAAATCCACCCCAATTGCTGATCCGTTGGGTACTATTTCATTGCTCTTGAAACCCCTACAAATGTTTTGCCCAAATAGTACCTTTCACATCTGCCTCAAATGTCATACAGAATAACTTCAGTCTGATACCTCTTCCCCTTGGCTTGTGTTTTCCTTTCTTTTCCATATTTTCCCTGAATTGTTTTGTCATGTTTAAAAATTATTATTTGTTCGCCTGTCCCCCTGAGGCCCCATCTGGTTCCACGCCCTCTCTGATTAACAAACATGAAGAAAAGTTGGCTCTCTTGGGCCTAACGTCCAACCAAAGGCCTTGGACTCATATTCTGCGGTACAGTCCAGGGGAATCCTGAAATTTCCTTTATACAAACATGAAATTTGGCTTCCACACTTATTTATCGGCACATACCTCCAAGGATCCTCTGTTCTGCTGGTTTAGAATGGGAGACCTGGGCTGAAGTTAGTCTTCACTGCAAAGTTTTTGATAATGCTTTGGGATTTTGGTTTAAATGGGCCAGATACTCACATCATTACTGCCCCCGACACCCAACAGATTGTTTTGTCTTTAGCCACAACAATCATTGCAATGGTTAGGCACGATGTCAGCTGTGACCAGGTGATGGTTGGGTTTTGAGCACGCCAGGCTAGCCAACAATAACTTGTTCCTATTAATCACCGCCAGCCTCCCAAGAGCCAAATGTTACACAACCAAAGCTGTGACCACAACCTCATCAGAGGACTGGTCCAAAAAGCTCGATCCCAAACTTGCTCATCATCTTCACGCCCCACTTTAATTTGAGTGTTTCATAAGAATAAAAAAAGACCCTAATCCCTCTGGAGTTAGTGGGAGTTTTGCCAAAGAGTTCCCAGAACTGGCACTTCTTCACTATATAAAGGGAAGCTTCGGAAAGGGAAAAATTCAGAGGGAGGAATACAGAGGCACCATCTCCCTTGGCTCTAGTACATCAGAAACACAGAAGGACCAAAGGTAAGAAACTCTACATTGCCTGTTATTACTTTCCACTCTCAAGTTTCAAGGTGTTCTAGAAATTCCAGTTCCATATGGAAAATAATAGCAAATCTGATGAGTTGGATTCAACTAGCTTTTGATTGGAGAAAAGAGGAAGGAGGGTCCCTTTGACCACCAAGACGACTATGCTGGGGGAGTTTCATGGACACAAGCCATGTGGGACAGGGGATGTAGTAAGAAAGGGAAATCACCAAGACAGAATGTATAAGCTATCTGGAGAGCCAGCATCGTGTAGTGGTTTAGAGCGGCAGCCTCTAATCTGGAGAACCAGGTTTGATTCCCCTACTCCTCCACACGAAGCTAGCTGGGTGACCATGGGTCAGTCACAGTTCTCTCAGAACTCTCTCAGCCCCACTTCAACAAAACTATTCACTGTTGTGGGGGAATGAGATTGTGAGCTGCTTTGAGACTCCTGAAGGTAGAGAAAAGTGGGGTATAGAAACTTCTTCTTCTTGGATCCCACCTGATTCGAAGTGCCAATGATATTTTATTTAGGTGAATATAATACTGAGCAATGCCAAGGTTTCTTAATTCATGCGGACCTCCATGTTGTAGCTCTGGATTGTCACCTTTTCCTCTGGATCGTCACCTTTTACAGTTCAGCAGCTGTACAACCAGACAGGAATTCAACAGGTGGGAATCTTCCCAGAATGGAGATTCAGTGATAAGTAATACTATGCCTGCTGTTTCTCACTGCTAGAAAAGGAAGAGGGCAGATTTGGTGATACCTTTGTCCAGGGCTTTTTTCCTCAGGGAACACGCTGGAACAGAGTTCCGGAACCACTTCGGCAAAACTATTTTTTAAATGTTTAAAAGGTCATGAGTTTTCAGTATACAGATTGAAAACCTCATTTCTCTCTTGAGAGTTTCTGGCACCTTTTTTTCAAAAGAAAAGAAAAGGAAAACCCTGCCTTTGTTACCAAAAACCTTCCCCCCAGGCCTTTCTAGGCAAACCTAGGAAATCACTCAGGATGCCAAAGTTGAGAGGTCACCAAAAGAGTGTGCCACTGTCCAGGGTTCAGGGCAGAGAGGGAACCAAAACAGTATTCCTTCTATGCATATCTACCATGCCTGCTCAGAAGCAAGTCTTACTATTGCCCCGGTCACATGGGCCGGATAACATGGGGGGAGGCGTGGCTATTCGTGCCGTCGCAGTTTGATCCGCGATTAAGTGATCAGACGCGATGGCGGTGCAGCGGGGTTTTGGCAGTCGGGGCCCGCAGCAAAGACGACAGCCGGGGGGAAGAGCCGCGCGCCGGTGCGATCACACCAACCAAGTCCGTCAGCAGCCCGTGGCAAACCAGTTGCTAGTACTTGTTAGCAGGTACTTTTTAACTGCGGGTTTTCGGCAAGAAGCCACGGGTACGCTACATTTGCCAGATGTGGTGGTGTGATTGTGCACGGATAATCCATCCGGCATCCGTGGCTCTCCCACGGCAAATTCGCCGTGTGAAAGGGGCCTATGTTCAGTGGGATTTTCTCCCAGGTAACCATGGTTCGAATTGCAGCCCTTGGAACAAGCCATTGATGTTTGAACTGGGGAGGGCACCACAGTCATAGTTTGCCTAGGGTTCCCAAAACCCTGGTGCTGGCCCTGGACTCCACCTAGAGTTGCCAACCTCCAGGCAGTGGCTGGAGATCTCAGGTGCCCTAATTATACTGCTAAGACTCTTTTCACTTTCACTGCACAGGGAAAGTCATTTGAGGTAGTTCCAGTGAACTCACTGTATTGCAGAACCAAACTGATAGCTGGCTAGGGTTGCCAGCTCATAGCTGGGAAATTCCTGGAGATTTAGGGGGTGGAGCCTGGAGAAGGTGGGGTTTGGGAGGGAAGGACCTAAGTGGGGTATAATGCCATAGAGTTCACCCTCCAAAGCAGCCATTTTCTCCAGAGGAACTAATCTCTGTCATCTGGAGCCTGGAGACAACTTGGAATACTGCCAGATCGCCAGGTCCCACCTGCAGTTTAGCAGCCCTATAAAGCAATCTTGTGTCTGAACTAAACTGAAGAAGAAGAAGAGTAGTTTTTTATACTCACTTTTCTCTGCCTTAAGGAGTCTCAATGCGATTTACAATTGTATTCCTCTCCCCACAACAGCCACCTTGTGAGGTAGGTGGGGCTGAGAGTTCTGAGAGAACTGTGACTGGCCCAAGGTCACCCAGCAGGCTTCATGTGGAGGAGGAGTGGGGAATCAAAACCGGTTCTCCACCACACTGAACCAATAGACCTTCTGGGGTAAGGGCTGGGTGTGTCATAAGCACAAACATTGGAGCAAATATTGGGCACTTTCAGTCCAGCTTTCTCCACTAGTGCAGACTCAAAACGGCTTACAAGATTAAAAATACAACAGATATATTTTTTTTAACTTTATTTTTTTTATTTTACTTTAGCAAGCATACAACAAACAATTATTGCACATTCTACAGTTAAAGCTATGAATTTACAATTACCAAGAACTGAACAAAGGAGAGAATAGCACTGCAGAAAGAATTAATATGATAATATTGACAGTTCAAAAGTGTGCTAACATACTATAACATTGCTTTGACTGCAACACTTCCTTTAATGTGTCATTGCACGTCAAGTATTCTAACACCAGACAGATGTTTTAATGCCAGTCACTAGGCCGCCTAATCTATCTGCCATCAACAGAGTAGTCCACTGGGTGGGGAAGAAAGGCAGAGCAGGCAGGTGGCAGTACTTCTTCCCTTGATGGCCATCATTCCCCAGGTACTAACAGTCATGTCTAAGTTACAGACCGCTGGCATAACGTCCAGATTATTGTAACAAACTGTGGATGTCAAGAGAGAAGAGGCACATGTCATATAGTCCATGGTGTGCTTGTTGTCAATGTGAGGAACAAAGAGCCTGTCAAGGGAGACCTCTGCCTATGATAGCCAGGGCTCTTTTTGTAGAAAAGGTCCAGCATGAACTCATTAGCATAATAGGCCACACACAGAAGCAGAAACTATTTAGCATATTAGGCCACACCCCTGACTGCACCGCTCATTAGCATATTAAATCGCATTCCCATGTTACCAGAAGTGTGCTCATCCAGCCACACCCACCTTTTGCTTCTTATTCTGCTTACCTTGTTTGTGGTCAAAACCCTGGGCTTTTTTTGTAGCAGGAACTCCTTTGCATGTTAGGCCACACACCTCTAATGTAGCCAGTCCTAATGAGTTCCTGCTGTTGGGTGTGGCCTATTATGCTAATGAGTTCCTGCTGGGTGTGGCCAACTTGGGAGCCAGCCGGAACTCCGTTCCTGTGTGTTCCTGCCCCAAAATAGCCCTGTTTATATCTATTCCGCCTTACTCCCTCAGGGTGGTGGACATCTGTCTCCAATCTTCCATTTTACCTTCCCAACAACCCTGAGAGGTAGCTTAGGCCAAGAGAGTCTGATTGGCTCAACGTCACCCAACAAGTTATGAGGAAAGGCTGAAGAAACTTGGGACTTTTTGGTTTAGAAAAGAGATGACTAAGCGGGGAGGTGATACGTTTATAAAATTATGCATGGAGTGGAGAGAGTTGACAAAGAGAAAATTGTTCTCCCTTTCCTTAAATACTAGAACTCGAGGGCATCCAATGAAGCTGATGGGCAGTAGGTTCGGGACGGACAAAAAGAAATACTCCTTTACACGGAGAGTGAATAAAAGGTGGATTTTGCTGGCAGGGGTTATAGAGATGGCCTCAGGCATAGACAGTTTTAAAAGGGGATTAGATAGATTGAGGGAGGAGAGGTCTGTCAGTGGCTACTAGCCATGGTAACTAAAGAGAACTTCCACATTCAGAGGCAGTCAACCTCTGAATCCCAGTGCAGGGAGGCAACATCAGGGGAAGGCCTCAGCTTCTATGGCCCGTTGTTGGCCCTCCAGAGGACCTTGCTCTGTTCACTGTGTGAGACAGGATGCTGGACTAGATAGACTGTTGGCCTGATCCAGAAGGGGTTTTTTTGTGTGTTCTTAAGTTCCCTGGCATAGTGGGGATTTGAACCAAGATCTCTGAGATCCTAGTCTTGACACTTTAGCCATGACCCCAAACTGATTCCTTTCTATCTCTAGCCTTTCCTGAATATATAGACCAAACAGAACAGTCTGTATTTTCCTTGTTACTGTCCAATATGAGTCAGCCTTCCCGGTACTTTGGCATGTTGAACAAGTCTTACAGATGTTTGGTCCAGATGATGACTCACTGTTGTGATAGTTAACAAAAGAATTCAAATTAGACTGAATGAGGATGAGGCAAATGCTGAAGACACGTACTACTAATTGTTCATGGCCCTTATGCCCATGGAAGGGGAATATCATATGATTGCCAAATCCAGACTGGGAAATTCTTGAAGATTTTGCTAGATAAATCCAGCATATATATATTTTTAAAAAGTACTAAAATACAAGAATGTTTGGGCAAAATGGAAGGCACAATGGAGGCAACTTTAAGCATGTGCATGTGTACACACTTTCTGCACTTAGCAGAGATACTTTTTAGGCGGAGATTGTGTGTAGATTTGCAACATGTAAAAAAAATACTGTAGATTGCAGAGGATGGTGGCTGAAATCCTTCACACGCACTTGATTGAGGAAGTCCCATTGTCCTGAATGGCATTTACTTGGTGGTGGAAAGTGCCATCAATTCACAGCCAACTTATGGTGACCCTATAGGGTTCTGTCAGCTATGCTGCCATGAAAGTTGGGGAGGTTGGTCTGTGTCTGGTTAATTGCTATTGCTTTCCTTTCAGGTTAATTGCTATTGCATTCCTTTCTGTGCTTTTTCTGCTGTGCGCCGAAACACTTATCTATACAGATGTGCAGGAGGGTGTTGTAGTGTCTGGGATTTCATTAGGTGCCGTGGGAGAGTGTTAGTTCTCAGCTTCAGCTACCTAACGGTCTCTAAGCCTTAGCCCGCGCGCGGGAGGCCGCCTAATTGGCCAGTACTGGGGGGGGTGTATACGAATACCCTATATCCTATTATGCCCATGGGGCCGCCGCCATTCTTAACAGTGCCTATGTTACTGCATCTATAGCTCTGCAATAAAAGTATAACTGTTCCTGAATGTGTGTATTTTGTTGTTGGCTGTGGGTTCTGACAGGTTCTCAAGGCAAGTGAGAAGCAGAGGTGGTTTGGCATTGCCTGCCTCTGCATAGAGACCCTGGTCTTCCTTGGTGGCCTCCCATCCAAATACTGGCCAGGGCTGACCCTGCTTAGCTTCCGAGACCTGACGAGATCGGGCTAGCCTGGGCCATCAGGGCAGAGAGAAATAGAGGTGGTTTTGCCATTGCCTGCCTCTGTGTAGTGACTCTGGCCTTCCTTGGTGGACTCCCATCCAAATACTAACCATGTCCAACCCTGCTTAGCTTCTAAGATCTGACGAGGCAGGGCTAGCCTGGGACATCCAAGTCAGGGCATCTACGTACAAGGATGCAAAAGTCTGCAGACTCCTCTATCACGTAAACCCCCTGCTGAAATGTGCCCGCTTGCTCAGAGCTCATGACTTGTTTTCATGAAAAACGTGTCACCATTTTTCATCTGCCAAGTATAGGATGGGTGGAAGAACCAAATGTTCCAACCTAATCTCAAAACTTATTTTGCAGCCTCTATCAATCTGTTGTCCATCATGTGGGCGATGGGACTCTGGGCCAAGTTATGTGTACTGTGGGGTAAGTACCTGTATTCATTCGTTTCTTCACAAAGAGTATAATTGGCTGGATCAGAATGTTTTGGCCCCATGTCAATTCACTGGGAACAGGCCCCAAAATCCTGGCTGCACATGTGTAGGATTCTTGCCAGATCAGAACTGCACAAATTAGCATGATTCAACAGCCTGTTCAACACACACATCTGTACTCAGGGTAAAGGCAGGCAAGAGAAAAATCATACAACTCCATCAATATGAACTGGTTGGAGAACTGCACTCAAAGAGTAGTCGTCAATGGCATTTCATCTGAACGGAGGGAGGTGTCCAGTGGGGTGTCACAGGTTTCGGTTCTGAGCCCAGTATTTTTCAATATTTTTATAAACGATCTGGATGAGGGTGTGGAGGTGCGACTCATTAAATTTGCAGATGACACCAAATTGGGAGGAGCAGCAAACACACCAGAAGATACAGACAGAATTCAACAAGATCTAAATACACCAGGAAAGTGGGCGGATGTGAACAAGATGCAATTTAACAAGGATAAGTGCTGCGTTCTACATCTGGGTAACAAAAATGTGGAAGGCACACACTGGGTGGGGGTTATACTTCTGAGTCGCAGTCTGTGTGAACAAGATCTTGGAGTACAGGTGGGACCATAAGTTAAATATGAGCAGCCAGTATGATGCAGTGACAAAAAAGGCTAACGCAAATCTTGGGGTGTGTCCACAGAGGCATAACATCTAAATCGCAAGTTGTTATAGTCCCAGTGTACACTGCAGTGGTCAGGCCACACCTGGAGTATTGAGTGTCATTCTGGAGGCCTCACTTCACAAAGGATGTGGAGAAAATGGAACAGGTGCAGAGGAGAGCAATGAGGATGATCAGGGGCCTGGAGACCAAGCCCAATGAGGAAAGGCTGAGGGACTTGGAAATGTTTCGTCTGAAGAGGGGAGGTTGAGGGGGGACAGGACAGCTCTCTTTAAGTATTTGAAGGGCTGCCACTTAGAGGAGGGCAGGGAGCTGTTCCTGTTGGCAGCAGAGGACTCGCAATCATGGGTTTACATTAAGGGTGGGAAGGTACCGGCTGGATATTAGGGGGGACATTTACATTAAGAGTTGTGCAACAGTGGATTCAGCTGCCTAGGGAGGTGGTGTGCTCCCCCTCACTGTCAGTCTTTAAGCAGAGGCAGGACAGACAATTGTCAGGGATGCTCCAGGCTGATCCTGCATTGAGCAGTGGGTTGGACTAGATGGCCTGTATGGCCCAGCTCTGTGATTCTATGATTCTAATAATACAAAATACAGGTTTGAGAAGCTTCAATTTGCCTCAGGGCAATGCAAGAGAAAAAGAGGGCATTTAATCCTTCAACTTCCCCTTGGTTGTAAAAACTGAACCCATAATTCCATGTTCTTCTGTTAGCATTTTAATAGTAAAGAAATGTATCCTTTAAAAATGTTTTCCCATGAATCTACTCACAGCTGAGCGGGAGACCACAGTATGAATGATCAAGTGGAGGTTGAAAGGTTATATTTCCTCTTTCTCCCCCATGGAGATATCAGACAAATTGAGGCTGCAGATGCCAGTGACTCTTGTCTTCTCCTAATGTGGTCAAAGTTTGATAGGCTCTGTTTAGTCCTTTTAATTTCTAAGTCAAGTTCAGGGTTAATTTGATCTAGAACCCACACATATATTCCTTCCCATAAGTCACAGGCACACTCACTTTAATGACCTCCTAAACCACAGTGAAACGTTTATTTAGAGCTCTCTAAAAGTTTTATTTTTCCTTGTTAGGAATGTCAGTTGCTCCAGCCTTGGTGATAGCCGGCCTGATCCCAAGAACATTTTCCTCAAGTCCTTTAGGAAAAGAATTTGTCACAGCTTTCATGCAGAACGGCTTGCCACGAACATCCCACGGGGATTTCAAGCTGATTATCTCAGGGTATGCTCCTGAAACATCTGTCACTATCTACATGAAACGGCCGGCATTGAGGGCAGTGATCCAGGTGAATGAGGGTCAAACCCTGTCTGCGACAATCCCACGTGAAGCAGAGATGGTCGGAACCGGTTTGTTTGACAGCACGGTCATTGTCCGGGCCGACAAAGATATCTCTGTCCACTCCGTCAATAGCAAGCCTACCTCAGTTGATACTACCATTGTCTATCCGGTGACAAGCTTAGGAACCGAGTATTACATCGTCACTCCAACCGTAGGCACAGATCGCTACCGAGAGTTTGCCATCATTGCCTGGGACGAGCCCACATCCGTTGACATCCACCTGAAAGGGACTGTGACATTTCAGAGGAAAAAATATTTCCACGGGGACAAGATCTCCATTGCACTTAGTCCTTACCAAGCTGTCCAGCTACAAAGCGAGGTGGACGTCTCCGGGACTAAAATAGTCTCTCAGAAACCAGTGGCTGTCTACAGCGGCCACACGTGCGTCTCTAGACAAGTCTCTTGTGACCATGTTTCTGAGCAGCTGTTGCCTGTTTCTAGCTGGGGTACCGACTTCATCGTCCCCTCTCTTCCCTTTGACACGGAGTATGACATAGTGTATGTTTCTACTTCCCAAAAAACTCAGGTTGACACCCAAATTGGGGCAAGCAAGAGCAACCGAGACTTGACTGCTGCTCGAGCACACTTGTACGGCATTCAAGGCTCGACCGCCATGTCCCTCTCGGCTAACTCGGGCATTCAAGTTACCTTCTTCAGTGACGGTGGCACTCATGGTAGCCTCCACTATGACCCTTTCTTCATGGCAATCCCTCCGGTCTCTAGTTACTGTCAAGCCTACAACATTTATGGGTATGACCATTTTGAGAACTACGCGCTGATCATTGCCAAATCATCGGAGACTTCTGGGATCACCCTGGACAAGCGACCACTGAGAAATCTCCACTGGAATCCAGTTCCTGGCACTGAATTCTCCTGGGCATCACACAGCTTAGGCCACAGATACACAGTCCATGTAGTGGAGCACCCCACCTCCCTCTTTGGGCTGCTGAGTGTTGGGGTTGGAAACGGGAAGGCATACGGCTCCCCAGCAGTTTGCGCAAAAGGTAATGACAAATCTGCTGCCCCCTTTCTTTCTTGTCTCCCTTCTTTTCTCTGTTCACCCAACTTTACATAAGAATCACAGACCTTATTCCCAGGAATGTACGAGAGGGCCACTTCACTCGCTACATTTTTATTTTTGGCATTTTTGTATTTTGTGTGTGTGTGTGTGTGTGTGTGTACACATGTGAGTGTGTGTGCACCTGGAAGTCATGGTGACCTCTGGTGACTGACCTCCTACTGGGAGGCCTGGAGGATGTTCAGAGAGGTGGCTGAATGAAGCCTGCCCCCGCCTCCCGACTGCTGTTATTCCAAGGAGGTCTCCCACCCAAGTACTTGCCAGAGTCGACCCTGCCTAGCTTCCAAGATCTGATGAGATTAGGCTTGCCTGGGCTATCCAGATCAGGGCACTAGCTACATTTTTAGACATACATGTGTAGGATAAAATGCCATGCAGGACTGAAATGAGCAAATGTATTTGGAAATGGATGTGCCGTGCAGATACACCCAACAGAGAAGCCAATTCATGCATTATGGAGAACACAGGTTGTCTCCTGTGTAACAGTCACATATCAGGTCCAGGTCAGGGCACTAGCTACATTTTTAGACATACATGTGTAGGATAAAATGCCATGCAGGACTGAAATGAGCAAATGTATTTGGAAATGGATGTGCCGTGCAGATACACCCAACAGAGAAGCCAATTCACGCATTATGGAGAACACAGGTTGTCTCCTGTGTAACAGTCACATATCAGTTGCAGCTTCCCCACACCCCCTGCAACCATATTGCCCAGTTTGGATTGTGACTGCTGCACATGTGGAGAAAGGGCTTCAGCCTTAGCCCCAGACAAATTTTCTGATCTGAAATGGTCCAAGGAGTACTGTTTGGTGAAACTCCCAAGTGTCCTTGTAGATTTCCCCAGTGGGCTAAATAGCAGATGCCCAAGTCCCTTGTGCTGTCTATCTACTAAAGGTTATCTAACGTTCCTTAATTCTCTTTCTCACCCACCGCAGATCCCTGCAAAACACTGCAATGCCGAACAAAGGAAATGTGCCAGGTGCAGAATGGTCAAGCGAGCTGTGTCCATGAGTACATGGGAACCTGTTGGGGCTCCACATCCCAAGATGTTCGGACGTTTGATGGCCTCATCGTAGACCTCCAATATCTTTGCACCTACACCCTTGTGAAGTCCTGCAGCGGTGACCCTGACCTTGTACCTTTCACAGTTGAAGAGAAGAGCAGCCCCTCCGACCACAAGGCCTCCTCCAAGATGCAGCTAACCCGTATCAACGTGTATGATTACAACATCACCATTAACAAAGGAGATGATGCCCAGATCATGGTAAGGAAGAACCCATGCTCTTTCCTTAACTGTGTTTCCGTTCACAGTTGTAGGAGGCAAACCACCAAGAGCGGGTGAAACGTTGGCATAACTGCCATGGAAGTCTAGAAATCCCAGTGAATCAGCTAAACCAGGGCTGCCTCCAGGTTTTGGGAAGCCCTGGGCAGACAGTGCCCGGGAGTCCCTTCATGCCTGCCTTTCCACCCTTACCTGCATGCCCCCACTTTCCTGTGCATCTTCCACCAAGAGAGCCAGTTTGGTGCAGTGGTTAAGAGTGCGGACTCTAATTTGGGAGAAACATGGCCGACACTTACCTGAAAGGCTGGATTGCTGCATGATCTGACTGTGAAGTGGTGCATCCTGTCCACTGGACGAATGAGACTTTCATTCCAGGTATTGTTCCAGGAATATTTATTACTCAGCTGGTGAATGGCGAGGTGACTGCAGAAACTAGGATGCGGTCCCCCCCCCCCTTTTTAATCTAATGGCCAGCAGAGGTAGGAAACTGGGACAACCGCATTTGCTGGCTCCACGACAGCTGGGGGGGGGGGAGAAGCTGATTGGTCTTGAATTTGGTGGGCTCTACGCAATGATGACGTAGAGCCAGCCTGGGAGATTTAAGCAGCACTGCCAGTGAATCGTGGCAGTGCTGTTTTACCTTTAAATTGGAGATGCTGGGGATTGAACCTGGGACCTTTAGCATGCCAAGTAAATGCTCTACCACTGAGCCATTGGCCACCCCCCCCAAAAAATGAGTCGCTTCTATGTGTCTGCTGGGGTATAATTTATTTTAAAGTATCTAGTTCTGTAGTTATTTTATTGCATTTATTTTGTTATTTTGGTGTTATGTTGTAAATCTACACTCAGTGGATTATCATAGGTTGGAACCCTGAGCCCACTTTGCAGGGAGGGAAGGAGGGAAGAAGGGAGGGAGGGAAGTGTATAGGATTCTGCCCCCCAAGCCTATTGGCCAGGGTCAATAGTGCACCCAGGACCAATGCCACTTGTTTGCCACCTTTCCCAATGGTCTTGGTCAGCTGTGGGCAAAGGTGGTGGAACAACTGAAGCAAACAGATGGAGAAAGGCATGCAGACTAATGGCAGGGGAGGTATGTGGGTAGGGGTCAGAGGCAGTGAGCCCTTAATGGAATCCATGGACCCTGGCAACTGCTCCACCTCAGGGTGTGCTGACTCCGGCCCTGAGCTAAACCCTTAGGGATGATGTGTTTGAACGATCCCCAGCAAATAGCTCAGACGTTCTCCTGGTGCAAACAGCTGGATTTAAGGGAGAAGAAGGCATCAGAAATTTCTAGCCAGCATTAATTACGGTAAGAAAACCTCAACGCATGGATACCACTCACACCACTAAGAGACAACCAACACAGCCCCACACATCTGAGATTAGGGAAAGCATTTCTAAGTCAGAAGGTACACAGGGTTGGCTCAATACATTTTGCCATTCCATTGGTCCCTTCTCACATGCCACCCTCTGCCAACTCCAAGGTGAGCTGATGAGGTGCTCTGCAGTCTAGTTGCCACCCAGGTTCCGTAACTTTTAAAGAAAGTAATGGCAAATAGGGTTGACACACCATTCATTCATTCATTCATTCATTCATTCATTCATTCATTCATTCATTCATTCATTCTGTCTATATACTGCCTTTTGGTTGAGGCATTCAATGCAGGGCAATATCCACACATCATTGGATAGTTAATTATTGCTATGCTAGATAGCTGAGGTTAGCCTGATCTCATCAAGTCTTAGAAGCTGCACAGGGTCAGCCCTGGTTGGTACTTAGATAGGAAACCACCAAGAAAGTCCAGGGTCGCTAGGCAGAGTCAGGCCATGGCAAACCACCTCAGTTCATCTCTTGCCTTGAAAACCCCTACAGGGTTACACCAAGTTGGCTGTTAACTTGAAGGCACTTTCCACCACCATGACAGAGTAATCATTCCTAACTGGGTGGTCATGGCCACACAGCAGATTCCAGGTGTGAATGATTGGTATAGTGCACTATTGCACACTATCCAATGATGTGCAATAGCCGGTGATGTCTGGATCCAGCCCAGTTTACACTTTCAAAATATTCTAAGTCAAAACAAAGAGCAGGAATCTCTCCATCCACTGGTGGTCTCTTTAGGCGCTGACTTCTCCTGACTTTTTGATGGAAACCATGTTTCCTGCACATTGGTCTTTCCTCCCACAGGTAAACGGTGCAGTGGCCAGCCTCCCAACCATCCTGCAAGACGGAAAAATCAAAATCTTTGAGAACAGCGGGCAGCCCATCATCGAAAGAATCCCCTTCCAGCCTAAGAGCAAGGTTCAGACTCTTAGCTAGCATCTAGGGCTTAACACATTAGCACCTCATTCCCAGAGATGTACACTTAATGCTCAATGGTAGCATGTGGCCAGGTAGGCACAGGAAATAGACTTGGAATCCCAGTTACAACATCAAAGACAAGTTAGAAACAAGAATAATGTTTATTCAGTCAGAGCTTAGCAAAATAGACTATAAGTTTACAAAAAAAGAAAGGCTAAGGCGATTTGCCTTAACTAAACATTACTGATTCATAGTTACCCCATTCAGGAACAGCTACAGTCCAAATAGTCCAAGGGATCAGGAAGGGAAATCCCATCATGGAATTCCATGTGCTTTAAGTTCCAAAGCAAGTCTTTGTTCTCCAACAGACCGCATGGCAGGACAGCATTTCCAGGTGCGATAAAAAGCAGAGCTCACTAGCAGGAACAGAGAGCAAGAGACACAAACAGAGAGAGTCTCTCTCATTGGGTCTGAACAGATATAGTCCAATTTCAGTCTCAATCAGATGTGGCCATCAGCCAATCACGAGTGAGTATGGGATGTGGCCAATTGCTAGTTGCCATGGTTGCAACACAGGAATGGCTAGGAGTTTGGAGGCCACACCTGCAGGCATGTGACCCAAACTCCAACTACTTCATTGTGTATGTGACATCTCGCATGGCAAGCACCACCAGGTCTGGCTTTCGGCATGAACGTGTGAAAGAATGTGGGTTTATGGCATGCTATTGAGGCCATCTGGCCTCAGCATTTCCCTTGTAAGGGGAAATAAGGCACAGCCTGTTACCAAAAGACAGGAGAATGCAGGAGACATTTAGAATTCAATATTTCTATACACCATCACAAACCACGTGAATCACACCATCCATATTGGGAGTTTTTTGACAGGAAGGAAGGAAGGAAGGAAGGAAGGAAGGAAGGAAGGAAGGAAGGAAGGAAGATGTGGGTGGTGTTCAGCAGAGGCACTCCTGGCACCCACAGAAGCATGCCTCTGCCACTGCTGATGGAGAAAGGGCATGAAAGTGGTGCAGACAGCTGTCAGTACAG
Organism: Gekko japonicus; assembly: GCF_001447785.1. Taxonomy (NCBI): domain Eukaryota; kingdom Metazoa; phylum Chordata; class Lepidosauria; order Squamata; family Gekkonidae; genus Gekko; species Gekko japonicus. Next base: position 109,217 of record NW_015165275.1, on the reverse strand, counting down.
GCAATGGGAGGGCACGTGAGGAAGGGAAGGATGCCCAGTCTGAGGCAGCCCCCCCCCCCAGTCAAACAGGGAATGAGCAGACAGAAGGCAATTCTGCACTGGCTTTTCCCTCCATTGTTTTACCAAAGGTGCAGCTCAAAACCACATTCAAGTACCTTTGGGGCAACACTGTACTGACTGCGAAGTCACCCCTGAATGAACATAAATCTGTGCAGAAGGTACCATAAAACCCAATAAACCTGATGATCAAAGAAAGTAAAAGCAGCATGCAGTGCAGAGGGTACCATAAAACCCGATGGTCTAAGAAAGTGGAAATGGCATGCAATGCAGAGGGGAATTTCTGTTCCAGTGTGGGTTTCATAAAACAATGGAGGGGAAAGCCAATGCGGAATCACCCAGAGAGGGTACAAACAATTACAGGCAGGGCTGCAGAGGACCTTTATAGAGAAGAGCAGCACCTGGGTGTGCAGAAACCCACATTCAGATTCTGTTTTGTTATTACATCTCAAGAAAGTACACTGCAGGGAGCCAGAGAAGAATCAGTGGAGACTGTTGCAGCATGTCTCCCCACAGGAATGGGGCAATAGGGATACACTGTTAATGTCCCCCTCTACTCCTTTCCACCCACAATTTCCAAGTGCTATTTATTAGTCTATCACTGCGCCTCATAGTTGGTGTGGATACCTAAATCCATGCAATGGGGCCAGTCGCTGCCACCATTTAGGGCTATCAAAATCAGGGGCAACTGTTCTGAAGAATGGTCTCTGTATTTTTTTTAAAAAATCCTAATTTGGAGGTAGCGCCTTCAAAAGTTTGTAGTGTTGACTGTGCATGTGCAGAGGCCTCTATAAAAGCCCAGCTAGAGTTCAGGGGGCAGAACGGGTCAGGAGGAAGTGGGAGGAGGCCAATCAGGACTGGTGGGGAGAGGCAAGGAAGAGAGGGGAACATTGGATTTCTCTGCCTCCCTCAGTCACAGCTGATTTCCAGAGATCAGCTCCCCTGGACAAAATGGCAACCATGTATGTCTATTGCTTCATAACCAACAGACCTGTGGCATAAATGCACTGGAGCATACATTTCTGTGGGCCACCCTGACTGGATAGCCCAGGCAAGCCTAATCTCATCAGATCTTGGAAGCTAGGCAGGGTCGACTCTGGCAAGTACTTGGATGGGAGACCTCCTTGGAATACCAGCCAGTGAGGTACCCATGCATGTCTATTGCTTCATAAGCAACAGACTTGTGGCATAAATGTACTGGAGCATAAATTTCTGTGGGCCACCCTGACCGGATAGCCCAGGCAAGCCTAATCTTATCACATGCACATATAAAAATGCAAAAAAATACAAAAAAATTATGTGGGCCAAAAAGCCCACATTGTCAATTGTATTTACATAATTACATTATATATCCCATGCACATAACAAATACAGGCACGAAAGTGGTAGCAAAGTTGTTATTGACTTCACGAGGGCAGAAGCCCCACCTGTCCAAGATATAAAAATCCTTTCGTAGGCAGAGCATAAATTAAAATAAAACCAGGACAAGAGTAAAAGATCCAGTCAGGGTAAGCACAAACCACTTCAAAAGAGGGTGGAAGGAAGCTGAAAGTGATAGTTTAGGAGTCTGTATAATCTACAAGCGCATTTCGCTTTTGATCAAATCTAATCTGTTGTCACCCCCCCCCCAAGCGGTCCACACCTGCCCTGACAACAGTCACTACGAGTCCTGTGGAAGTGCCTGCCCAGCTACCTGTTCTGACCAATCGGCTCATTCCACCTGCAAATTGCCCTGTATGGAGACCTGTCAGTGTGACGACGGTTACGTCCGCCACGACAACAAATGCATCCCTGTAGAGAGCTGTGGCTGCATCTCCAGCAGCGTCCACCACATGCCTGGGGAGGAGTTCTGGGCTGATGAGAACTGCCAGTCTCGTTGCAAGTGTGATCCTAACCTAGGGAAAGTGAAGTGTTGGAAAGCAGGCTGCAAAGCCAATGAGAAATGCACCCTGGTGGACGGCGTGCGCCGCTGCAAGGGAACGACGTACTCCACCTGCATAGGAACTGGAGACCCTCACTACACTACCTTTGATGGAAGGAAGTACGACTTCCAGGGGAGCTGCGTTTATCAGATGGCGGACGTCTGCTCCCAGGACCCCACCCTCACACCATTTTCGGTCACCGTAGAGAACAACCACCGAGGCAACAAGGCAGTGTCCTTCACCAAAGTAGTAACGTTGGATGTCTACAACATGACCATCAGCCTGAGCCAAGACCATCCACGCAGGATTCAGGTACAATTACTGGGGTATGAAGAAACCATGGGGGATTGGGCGGGGCGGAGATTCTGGGGGATAAATTTCACAGCTAGCCAGACCTACAGGGAGTTAGACATATTCATGGAGAAGAAATCCACCAACATCTACTAGCCGTGGTGAGTCAAGAGAACCTCCATATTAAGAAGCAGTAAGCTTTGGAAATCCAGTGCTAGGAGACAGCATCAGGGAGGGCCCTGGACTCTATGCCTTGTTTACTGGCTCTCCAGGGCAACTGGTTGGCTGCTGTGTAGAGCTGGAAGCTGGACCATATGGACCATTGGTCTGATCTAGCAAGGCTCTTCTTAATGGTAGTCTTAATGGTAATCTTTGGCTACCCTCTCACCATATCATTACAGAGTCATCCCTGCATGAAGGGGTTGCAGCTCAGTGGAAGATCCTCTGCTTTGCATGTACAAGAGACAGTTTGGTGTAGTGGTTAAGTGCGCAGACTCTAATCTGGGAGAACCGGGTTTGATTCCCCCCTCCTCCACTTGCACCTGGCTGGATGACCTTGGGCAAGCCATAGTTCTGATAAGAGCTGTTCTTGAAAAAGAGCAGTTTCTGTCAAGAGCTCTCTCAGCCCCACCTACCTCACAGGGTGTCTGTTGTGGGGAGGGGAAGGGAAAGGAGTTTGTAAGCCGCTCTGAGACACCTTTGGGTAGTGAATGGCGGGGTATAAATCCAATCTCTTCTTCTTCTTCTTCTGTGTTCAATCCCTGTAATCTCCAGCTAAAAGGACCAGGTAGTAGGTGATGTGAAAGACCTCTGTCCGAGACCCTGCAGAACCTCTGCCAGTCTGAGTAGACAATATTGATAAGGATGGACCGATGGTCTGATTCAGTAAAAGGCAGCTCCATGTGTGTTCATAGGTGTTCATGACATCCCAATTTGTCACCTGGTCATATCCCATGTTTCTTTAAAAGCTGGTTTGATTCCTTATGGCTGCTCCTCGTCTTATTTATTTGCAGACTACTGCCATTTTTTTCCCCATCTCCTCCAGCTCCCAGATTAATTATACCACTTGTTTGCAACAGATGTGAGGGGGTATTTTGGCACCAGGCATTGTGTTGGCTCCAGTGATGCATGAACAGAAATGTAAACTCACTTGTGGAAGCGTTAGATATACTGCAATATTTGTTGATCCCAATAAATTCTTGCACTGTGGGTTGCGCAAGCAGAGATGCAATGTTTGGGGTGTAAATTTAATTTAGCGCAAGCTGCCCTTGTGGTCTTTTTCATATGCTTCCGCAGGGGATCTACCACATGCAGAAATCTTCCCCTGTATCCAATCAGTCTTCAACACACTCTTTTGAATTAAGGGAACTGGGTCTTGGCTCCTGAATATTTAACACAAGACTGCTTCTCTTTGGCACTGAAATTACAAACTTTTCCTTATGGATGGGGTGATTTCCTGTAGCCTGCTGAAGTGCTGGTTCATTTGTGGTGGACAGATGCTTCTTGCATGGGTTGAAGAAAATACATCCACTTCTATTGCCCAGCAAAGGAAACTTTTTTAAAGCAACCAGAATATCATGCAAGAGTTGCCACTCTCACATGGAAAATACAGCTAGGAGAACCCAGAAAGGATGCTTCAAGAAGAAGAAGAGGTTGGATTTATACCCCACCGTTCACTACCCGAAGGAGTCTCAGAGCAGCTGACAATCTCCTTTCCTTTCCCTTCCCCTCCCCACAACAGGCACCTTGTGAGGTAGGTGGCACTGAGAGAACTCTGAGAGAACTGCCCTTGAGAGAACAGCTTGAGAGAACTTGTAACTGACCCAAGGTCACACCAGCAGCTGCATGTGGAGGAGTGGGAAATCAAACCCCGTTCTCCCAGATTAGAGTCCGTGCCCCTAAACACTACATCAAATTGGATCTCAAAGATGACTTCTTGCCACCTGGCTCCTTCTGCTCTGTAGTATTATTTCCATAGCACAGATTCCTATCTTCTTAGTGTTCAGGCACACTACTGCTTATCCCCAGCGGCACATGTGGCAGATCATTTCTTTCCTTATTTATGCCAGGAAGCAATTTTTAAATGTGCATGTGGTTACCCAGTAGGACTCAGCTACTGTTACACAGTCTAGTTTCTAAATTAACTGAAAGTCCTTGGAATTCTCTTTTCCCCATGTCTCCTAGGTCAACGGGGTCTTTGTGGACCTGCCCTTCTCCTATGAAGATAAGCTGAAGGTCTACATCAGTGGAGTCCATGGCTTCATCAAAACAGACTTTGATCTGAGAGTCAGCTTTGACTGGTACAGCTATGCCAGGGTCATCATACCTAACACTTATGCCAATGCGATCTGTGGACTCTGCGGCAATGCCAATCAGGATCCCGGAGATGACTTCACCATGAAGGATGGTACTCAGGCGAAGGACGAAATCCAGTTTGCAGAGAGCTGGAAAGTGAAGGATGTCCCCGGGTGCTCAGCGGGATGTACCAGTAACTGCCAAGTGTGCGGGGAGGCTGAGAAGCAGCCCTACAAGAGTAACAAGTATTGTGGGGTCCTCATTCAAAAGAATGGACCATTCAGGCAGTGCCATGAAGCCATTGACCCAACGTCCTTCTTTGATGACTGCGTCTTTGACACCTGTATGTACAAGGGTCACCACGATACCCTGTGCAGTGCCATCAGTGCCTACGTGACAGCCTGCCAAGCTCAGGGCACCCAGGTTGGGCCATGGCGATCAGCCTCTTTCTGCAGTAAGTGTTGGGGGTGTTGAATCCGGGCGTGTAGCTATAGTGGGGCATTTGGGGGCTATGCCCCCTTAATTAAAAGCCACGCCCCACAACAGACAGAAAAGGGCATTTAAAAATATTTATTAAGTCATTAATTAACTTACGTGCCCCCTAAGAAATTTAAATGCCCCCCAATGGGGGAAAAAACCTGGCTATGGGCCTGGTTGAATCCCTTTTCATGCAGCTCTTAAGCTGGTAAGGGGGTTCCCTGCATGGGCACACGCTAATAGCCACTCTACAAAATGGGGGGATCTCTGTAGAGGTTGGAGACAACATCTCTGTGGTAGGACATGGACTTAGCATGGCTAGAAAATACTTCACATAGACAGCTGGCGAGCAAGACAGGCAATGGTCTGGCCCAGGTGGGTAGCTGTGTTGGTCTGAAGCAACAAAACAAAGTCTGAGTCCAGGGGCACCTTTAAGACCAACAAAGTTTAATCCTGAAGAAGTGTGCATGCACACAAAAGCTTATGCTCAGAATTAAACTTAGTTGGTCTTCAAAGTGCCACTGGACTCAAACTTTGTTCCAATGGTCTGATCCATAAGGAAGTTTTGTATGTCCTATATACAAAAAAAATTCATACATATAGCCAGAGGTCATTTCGGGGGGGAACGCGGGGGAACGCAGTTCCCCCCGGGTGAGGTACGGAGGGGGCACATGACGAAGCCCCGCCCCCTGCTTCCGGCCGCCCTGCTTCCGGCCCTCATTCAGCCAGGAGGAGGCAGGAGAAGAGGGAGGGTAAGTTGCTTCCTCCCTGCCTCTCCCCACCCCTGCCTGCCTGGGGCCAGGGAGGGCCTTCGCAGGGCTTCCTTGCACTCCCGCCAGCCTTGCAGGTCCACCGCCGGGCCCCTCATGGAGCTGCAAGGCCGGTGGCGGCGGCCGGGACCATTGGGGGTGGGGTGTGTGGCCTTATGACACACTTCCGGTGATGTCAGGGGGTGAGGCCTTATGACACACTTCCGGTGATGTCAGGGGGTGTGGCATATGCTAATGAGTTATGCTAATGAGTTCCCCTAGCTCTTTTTCTACGAAATGACCCCTGCATATAGCACCAATCTGATGTTATCTACTTTACACTGAATGGGATATTCACCGGCCATCAGTGAAAACATAGTTTGAACAAAGACCTTCCAAATGTTGCAATAAAAGCTTATGTACCTGGGGAAACTGTACTAAATATGTTGATTTTGCATAAATATTTTCTGGAGATTCTGAGCGCAGGAAAAAGGTGTGGCTTTTGAAAATGTAAACACCTGTGACATACCATGATCAAAATTAAGCCCTGGGGCCATTTTAACCCTGAACTTTACGTCCTCTGAAGCTTTGGTTTCAATTCCTTCCTCTTTTTTTTTTTTTTTGCAGGGGAAATTTGATGGCCATATAATATCAATCCCATTGTAGGATGACTTTTGCAAACTTTCAGAATGCTATCTTGAAGCCGGTTCAAGTATTTCCAGAAACTCGGCATTTAAGAGATACGATTCATTGAGCTCAGACATTAATGTTTCTACTTCTTTGAACTTTCCATCAGACTGCTAGCTGCATCCTAACCACTAAATCCCATTCAGAAACAGATCTTGGTTCTGCTACCATGAAGAGTTTCCATTCCAGAAACCTCTCAAGGAATACTCTCATGATTTGCTCCTTCTCTTCCCAAGCAAGCTCCCCCCTCTCCAAACACCCTATTATTCCTCTGACTTCAATGCGTCCTAAGCAAATTTTGTCAAGGTATTACAGTAAAGTACAAACATGTCGTGCCTTGCACTTATCCCAGGTGTCCAGTTCCAACTGTGCAGCCCTATTTCCCTTCCATATTTTAAGGAAAAGCACAAACGAGGGATCCTAGCAAGCACGTTACTAAATCTCATGTGATGGTTCCCTTGCCTCCACTGAAGGGCATTAGAATTTCTGCTGAGGTTGTTATTGACTGAAAGGTATGGCCTCAGCTGGAATGCCGTCTCACTCTTCAGCCACCAAAGCTTTCCTTGTGTTCTTCCCTTCCAGGTCCTCCCTGCCCACAGAATTCCCACTATGAGCTCTGTGGAAATGGCTGCCCCTCCACTTGCCACGACCTCTTAGCACCAGAAACATGCGAGGATTCTTGTGTAGAAGGATGCTTTTGTGACTCGGGATTCGTCCTCAGCGGGGATCAGTGTGTCCCTCTTGCAGACTGTGGCTGCGTGCACCGTGGCAGATACTACAAAAGGGGAGAGGGCTTCTACCCGGACTCTTCCTGCCGGGAGAAATGTCGCTGCATGGACCACAGAGCTGTCAAGTGTGAAAAGTTCTCCTGCGGATCACATGAGGAATGCAGGGTGGAAAATGGCGTCCAAGGCTGCCACCCAGTGGGATACGGAACAGCTATAGCATCAGGCGACCCTCATTACATTTCCTTTGATGGACGGAGTTTCGATTTCCATGGCTCCTGCACTTACACCTTGGCCGAAGTGTGCAGCCAGGATCCTCAGCTAGAGCCCTTCTCAGTCTTGCTGGAGAACGAGAAGTCCAAGGAGAGTCCAGCAGTTCTCACAAGGAGTGTTGTCATTTCCATTCATGGGCACACTGTTGTCCTTGAGAGAGGAATGAAGTGGAAGGCGACGGTATGTTCCTTGCATGTTATAGTGCGCCACAAATCCGTAGATCCTTTGTAAAAAGGACCATGTGCAGAAACATGTCTCTGTGGGTGAGCTCAGAACTAACCCCATATTGATATTTTGTTGATGATGATGCAGGTGGATGGAGAGCTACACACACTGCCAATGAACAGGGACGAGGGGAAACTCTGGATTACCCAGGAGGGGAACAATATCATTATCCAGTCTTCCACTGGCTTCACAATCCTTTACGACACTCTCTCTTTTGTCCGTGTATCTGTCCCCGGCACTTACCAAGGACAGATGTGTGGTCTGGGCGGTAACTTCAACGGTAACGCAAATGACGATTTCATGCTACCCGATGGAAAAACTGCTCAAAGCGTGGTTGAGTTTGGGGCCTCTTGGAAGGTTCCCGTGGATGGCGCCAGTTGCTCTGACAGCTGCGGTGAGCAATGCCCTACCTGTGACGCTGCCAAGATTTCACAGTGTGAGACTTCCTGTGGCATCCTCCGATCCCAGTTGGGCCCATTCAGAGACTGTCACCCCTTGGTCAACCCTGATGTGTACTTCAGCCATTGTGTATACGACACATGTGCAGCCAATGGAACTGAAGAAGCCCTCTGCCGTAGCCTCCAGGCCTATGCAGCAGTATGCCAAATGAGGGGAGCCTTGATTGAAGACTGGAGAACATCCTCCTTTTGTCGTAAGTCTGTCAATTAATCTTCTGCCACCACTACCTCTTATCCCCCATATAACTGCAATGGAAGGCAGATATCTGTATCAGCATGTTATTAACCTATTAAGTATGACAGGACCTCAATCCTGTTGAACTTGTGGCCATTCTGGAAATTTTTAAAACAGGGAGTGGGCATCACAACAAAATGGCCGCCAAAGGCAAGTGGGAACAGTTGCACAATGACTGCTGTATGGGCTGGGTCCAATAATGTTGTTGGGAGGTTCTAAGCCGAACATGGTGTCGTGACGCAGACAAAAAGGGGATGCCTCCTGTGCTCTTCTAAAGCACCTCCGGTTTGGTGTAGTGGTTAGGAGCATGGACTCTAATCTGGGAGAACTGCATTCCCCACTCGTCCACATGCAGCTGCTTGTGTGACTTTGGGTCAGTTACAAGTTATTTTCAGAGCTGTTCTCTCCACAGCAGTCCTCGAAAGAGCTCTCTCAGCCCCACCTACTTCACAGGGTGTCTGTTGTGGGAAAGGGAAAGGAGATTGTAAGCCTCTCTGAGACTCCTTCGAGTAGTGAAGGGCAAGGTATAAATCCATCTCCTCTTCCTCTTCTTCTCCTATTCCAGTAAAGTGGGGCATTATGGGAAGGGAACTAACAGGGTATAATGGCATAGAGTCTACCCTCTATGAGGAAGACACAAGCAGGTGCCAAAGAACATACTGACACCTTGGATGATCAGCAGTAGCTTTCAGAGCTTTCACGTCACCTACTACTTGATCCGTTTCCCTGGAGATGCGAGGGACTGAACCTAGGACCTTCTGCATGCAAAACCGATGCTCTACCACTGAGCCACGGCCCCCTCCTTGAGCACAAATGTCAAATTCCACTCTCATTCTTTCCATATGGCTTTGCTCCCTTCAGCTCTCTCCTGCCCAGCCAACAGCCACTATGAGCTATGCACCCGAACCTGTGATTATACCTGTGCTGCGCTATCGGCTCCGTCTCAGTGCACCGGGGAGTGCTTTGAAGGGTGCCAGTGTGATTCTGGGTACGTGTTCGATGGGGAGGAATGCGTCTCCATGGACAAGTGTGGCTGTTCGTACGACGGGTGTTACATCAAGGTGAGTGCTGGTGTACAAAACAGTCTGTTCTGAGGACCTGAGTGATCTCAGCACACTTTAGTCCTGGGGATGTGTGTCACTGCAAAGATGCATTTGCCGCCTGGTGTGTTCTAGTCGGCTATAAAATGTCATTGGTGGTGGTGGTGGTGGTGGTGGTGGAAAATACCATCAAGTCACAGCCAGTGTTCCCTCTAAGCTGAGTTAGTGTGGGCTAGCTCACAGTTTTTTACCCTCCGGCTCACACATTTTTGTCTTAGCTCAGGAAGGACGGCTCCAGTCCAGAGCAAACTAATTTATGCAATAGCCAAATCACCTGCCTGCTCACAGCTTTAATGCTGGTAGCTCACAAAGTAGAGTTTTTGCTCACAGGACTCCACAGCTTAGAGGGAGCATTGCTCACAGCCCACTGATGGGGACCCCATAGGGTTTTGCAAATAGGAAAAGACACTGAGACGGTTTGCCATTGCCCGCCGCTGCACAGCAACTCTGGACTTCCTTGGCGGTCTCCCATCCAAGTACTGACCAGGGCTGACCCCACCAAGCTCCGAGATCTAAGAATATCGAGTCAGCCTGGGCCATCCAGGTCAGGACGGTCTTATATACGAAGCCGCTATACGAAACCAGAGGAGATCCCCTGGAGTTCTGCCAGAATGGCGGCTTCTGTGGCATTATGGCCCACTGAGGTCCAGAGGTCATTTCGGGGGGAATCGCGGGGGATCGCAGTTCCCCCGGGTGAGGTACGGTGGGCGGGGCACATGACGAAGCCCCGCCCCCTGCTTCCGGGGCCGGCGGTGGTGGCCGGGAACATTGGGGGCGGGGTGTGTGGCCTTATGACACAATTCCGGTGATGTCAGGGTGTGTGGCCTTATGACACACTTCCGGTGATGTCAGGGGGTGTGGCCTTATGACACACTTCTGGTGATGTCAGGGGATGTGGCATATGCTAATGAGTTATGCTAATGAGTCCCCCTAGCTCTTTTTCTACAAAACGACCCCTGATGAGCAGTGTTCCCTCTAAGCTGAGTTGGTGTGAGCTAGTTCACAGTTTTTTAGCCTCCAGCTCACACATTTTTGTCTTTGCTCAGGAAGGAGGGCTCCAGAGCAAACTACTTTATGCAGCAGCCAAATGGCTCACTCTCAACTTCAATGCCAGTCGCTCACAAAGTAGATTTTTTGCTCACAAGACTCCACAGCTTAGAGGGAACATTGCTGCTGAGGTCTTCCCCCCCCCCACTTTTCCTAGGCACTGCCTGAAATATCCAGGGATTCCCCAAACCAGAGTTGGCACCCCTGAGGGGAACGAAGGGTTGCCAGCGTCTGGGAGGAGCTGGAGACCCCGCAGAATTGCAACTGATCTCCAGAGTACATAAATTGCTTTTTTATTATTTATTTCTTTTTAAAACACACATTTATTCCACTTCTCCTGGGGGAAATGGCTGCTTTGGAAGGAGGACTGCGTGGCGTTCTACCCCACCCAGGTCCCTCCCCTCCACCAACCCCACTCCCCCGGGCTCCAGCTGCAAATCATAAGGTATTGCCAGACCTGGAGTTGGCAGCCCTAGCTAAGCAACCACTGCATCAAAATGAGCTACGGTTGCCAGGTCCGTAGGACTCACAGAGGGGGATTGGGGGAGAACTTACCAGAAGCCGGGAAAACGCAACGTGCCTATGTCACCCCGGAGCCAGAAATAAACGTGACATACCTACGTCACCCGGAAGTGACATCGGCATGTCGATGATGGAGGGGCAACGCTCTGGTTTTTGGGAGAAACTCTATGGTTTGAAGCTAATTCTACCATAAAGTTTTGCCCCGAAGCCAGAGTGTCACACACACACACACCCCCGACATCACCAACATGCTTACATCACTTCCGGAGCCAGAAATAAACGTGACATACCTACGTCACCCGGAAGTGACATCGGCATGTCGATGATGGAGGGGCAACGCTCTGGTTTTTGGGAGAAACTCTATGGTTTGAAGCTAATTCTACCATAAAGTTTTGCCCCGAAGCCAGAGTGTCACACACACACCCGACATCACCAACATGCTTACATCACTTCCGGGTGATGTAGGCATGTCACGTTTATTTCCTGCTTCTTGCCTGTTGGAGGAGTAATTCTCCTCCAGCAACCAGCTAGCTGGTGCCAGGGTGGAGTGCCAGAAACCGGGGGATCCCCCACATGCTGGAGGGAACCTGGCAACCCTACTGAGATAGAACAGGACCAGGCCAAATTTCCTCCCTTCCACTTCCTGTTTCCAGTGCTACTATACTATGTCTCCCAGCAGGTAGCATCACGTTCCCTCTAAGCTGTGGAGCCTTGTGAGCAAAAATTCTACTTTGTGAGCTACTGGCATTAAAGTTGTGAGCGAGCGATTTGTCTACTGCATAAATTAGTCTGCTCTGGAGCCATCCTTCCTGAGCTAAGACCAAAATGTGTGAGCCAGAGGCTAAAAATCTGTGAGCTAGCTCACACTAACTCAGCTTAGAGGGAACACCGGTTACCAGTTCTGTTCAAAACCACTGCTATATCTAAGAACATAATATGGCCTTGGGCTGGATATGCCACATTTATAGTTTTCCATAAATTGTATTTCCAGTTTTCCATATATTGGGAGGTTTTGTTCCTTTTTTAAGTGTTACAAATTGATTCAGTGCTAATGATATGACACTGGTCGTGTCCTTTAGAAATTCAACTGATTCTTTTAAAATGTTTTCTTCAAATTTCTTTACAGGCTGGAGAGACCATCCTCTCCAGCAACTGTTTGGAGAAATGCACCTGTCACCCCTCAAGCCAGCTCATCTGTCAGAAGACCAGCTGTGGCGTTGGAGAGACCTGTGCCCTCACTGGCAAAGTGCGCAGCTGTGTCAAGCTGGAAGGGCAATGCTCGCTCATGCCCGGAGCCTGGCTCACCTCTTTTGACGGTGCCAGAGGCAAACTCCTCTCCACTGGGGTCTACAAGCTAGCCTCCTATTGCTATGAGAACTCCCCCTCCTGGTTCAAGGTGGTGGTGGATGTCAGTGAATGCAACGAGGACAGTGTGCCAGCTGGCACCGCCATCTATGTCTTCTTCCGGGAAGCATTCATCACAGTGACCAACCACATGGAGGCTTGGGTAAGAAGAATTGAGGATAGGGCATGGGAAGATGTTAGCAGATGCTCTTTCTTGACCCATACAGCCATTTTATTATTTATCTGCTACTTATTTAAAACATTTTTATTCTGTCTTTCTACTCAATTAGGGTCCCCAAGGACATGACCGTGAGAACATTAAAACATTTCAACAATTAACATTTGAAATTATAGAATACTTTTAAAAACGCACATAACCATACGCCACCATACAAATTCTATTCCACTCTGAATTCTTTCTCATCAGTGATTTTATTGTAAGACGTATAAAGTTATATTGGAAGACATAAAAAAGCATCACTTGAACTGAAACAAGGAATGTATCAGAGAAAAAATAATTCGCAACCATGAGCTCACTAAATACTTCTTTACACAGAGCATGATTAAAATGTAGAATTCACTGCCAGAGGTTGCTGTCCCTGTGGTCTGTCAGTGGTCTCAAGCTATGGTGACTGAGGGGAACCTCCACATTCAGAGGCAGTCAACCTCTTAACATCAGTGCCATTGGGGAAGGCCTTGGCCTCTATGCCCTGTTTTTGGACTTCCAGGGAAACTGGTTGTCCACTGTCTGGGAAAGGATGCTGGACTAGATGGACCACTGGTCTGATCCATAAGGGTTCTTCTTATGTTCTTATTTCTAGGGATGGGCATGAACCAGCTCATGAACTAAAGTTCATGATGAATTTTGGCTGGTTCGTGGTTCACGAACTGGAGTTCGTGGCTGGTCAACCAGCACAAACTTTCCACAAACTTTCGAGCAATTTGTGGCAGTTAATGAATTGATATATTCCCAAATTTGCCAAACTTCAAATTTGCCAAATTTGCCAAACTTCAAAGCAACAAAGCAACTTCAGAGCAACAGGGGAAGCAGAATTCTTCAGCCTTGAAAACACCCGTGTATACAGGGGTCATTTCGTAGAAAAAGAGCTAGGGGAACTCATTAGCATAACTCATTAGCATATGCCACACCCCCTGACATCAGGGGCCTGGTGGTGGACCTGCAAGGCCAGCGGGAGTGCAAGGAAGCCCCACCAAGGCCCTCCCTGGCCCCAGGCAGGCAGGGGTGGGGAGAGGCGGGGAGGAAGCAACTTACCCTCCCTCTTCTCCTGCCTCCTCCTGGCTGAATGAGGGCCGGAAGCGGGGCGGCCGGAAGCAGGGGGCGGGGCTTCGTCATGTGCCCCGCCCCCTGCACCTCACCCGGGGGAACTGCGATCCCCCGCGATCCCCCCGAAATGACCTCTGCATGTATAGCTTGCACTTTTGAACCTACACCTGACATTTCCTCCAAAAGCACTTTCTTGGGGGCATATTCTTTGGGGGGCCATAACTCAGACCCCCTCAGTCCAATCTGCACACTACTTAGAAGGCACGTAGAGGAGCATCAGCGGGAGGTCCCACACGAGTCTGGTGTCTGTAGCTTGCCCAGGGTCCATTCTATACACTCCTGAACCTCCTAAACCTGCATCTGTTATTTCCCCAGAAAGCATATTCCTGGGGTCACCTTCTTTGGGGAGGCCATAACTTGGACCCTGGGAATCCAATCCTCACCAAACTTGGAGGGCTGGTAGAGGAAAGACAGCCAGAGATCCCCTGTGAGTTTGATGTCTCTAGCACACCGGGGGGGGGTGTTCTAAAGCCCTTGTCATGAACCTCACAAACTGAACTGGATCATTTGGTGGCTAAAAGTTTGTGACGGCTCATGGTTTGTTTATTTATTTATTTCTACATTCAATTTATATACCGCTCTAACCTTTTTTGGCAGGTCTCTGAGCGGTTTACATACATATTCCAAATTCCCTAACTAGGGCCACATTGTTGATGGGTGATGTCTGCCTACCAGCACCCAGGGCTTGTTGTTTTTCTGGCTTCCTCTAGCGGCTTCGGGTATCGGCGTCCTTCTGGTTGGCAAACTGGGCACGCCACGAATCACAAACCAAACCACATCTTCCCAGTTCATGCCCATCCTTATTTATTTCCTTCCAAAAAAATAAAACCAGCCTTTTAAAAGCCAAACATATAAAACAGACACGGCGTGTTATTGTATGTTGCACTCATATATTTTCAGATTCCAAATCCTGCTGACTGTCACCAAATAAATGAATACCTTTTCCCCTACTTAAACATGTTTGAATAGCAGCAATGATTTTATATTTAAGCACAGGACGCCATATTTTCTGGAACCAATTCTTTACCAATGGTGCCCTTCTGTCCCCCACAACCCCACCATGGCCTACCAATCTGGAGCCATAATCATGAGCAGTCTTATTCCAACCTGCATTCTTGCATCCAAATGGCACTACTCTTGAACAATCAGCATGTCAGATCCCTGCCCCAAGCAACATCTTATGTGAACCCACCTCTTTGATCCAACCCTCTTAAGTGTGTACACACCTTAGCCAGTAGCTGTCTCATTTTCAGTCACTATTGTGCCGCAACCACTCAGTCCCCTAATTGTCCTAGAGCAGAGGTCACCAACCTTTTCTTTAATGAGAGCTGAGCAAAGAAAAATATCTCAAGCTGCACCCCCCCTCCCCAGCATGTTACCAATTTTTGTTCTGTCCTAGAAGCAGACCTGGAAGAAGACCAGAAAACAGAACATGAGCTAGGGAGAGCATTAAAAATGAAGCTCCATGCTACACAGCAGAGAGAAAAATCTTGTGAAATAATAGCTAAAATAAATAAGCCTACAGCAGATCTTTTCATGAGCTCTTTCTTGCTCTCCTAGGGAACGCATGAGCTATTCTACAGCAACCAGTAAGCTAATGATTGATTGATTCTGCATTGGCTTTTCCCTCCGTTGTTTTACCAAACCCATGTTGAACAGAAATACCCCTCTGCATTGCACGCTGCGTTCATTTTCTTTGATCATCAGATTTTACGGTACCCTCTACACTGCATGCCACGTTCACTTTCTTTGATCATTGGGTTTCATGGTACCTTCTGCACAGATTTATGGCCATTCGGGGGTAACTTCACAGTCAGCACAGCATTGCCCAGTGGGCGATTCTGCATCTAGCATTTGCTCTACATTTTCTCAACTGAGAGGAAAAAGTGCAGCTCAAAACCACATGCATATACCTCGAGGCAATGCCATACTGACTGCAAAGTCACCCCTGACTGGCCATAAAGCTATGAGGAAGGTACCATAAAACCTGATGATCAAAGAAAGCGAAAGCGGCACGTGGTGTAGAGGGTACCATAAAATCCAATGATCAAAGAAAGCGACAGCAGCATGCAATGCAGAGGGGAATCTCTGTTCCAGCGGTGGGTTTCGTAAAACAACAGAGGGAAAAGCCAATGCAGAATCACCCAGTGCCTCTCTGGCTTCTCTCCTTCTTCTCTGGGAAGCGGGAAGCAGATGGTGGACAGCTGGCCCTCGGTCTTACTCTGCTTCATGCTGCTTTCCTCGCCTTTCAGGTCAATGGGCTTCTAGTGCAGCCCCCGCTGAACGTCTCTGAAGCCGTGTCCATCACCCAGTCTCAAGACACCATTGTCATCCACCAGAGGCCCAGGATGCACATCTCTTTCAGTCCCAACGGCAAAGTATCGGTGAGAGTCAGTGACAGCCTGTCAGGAAAGATGTGTGCTCCTTGTGGGAACTTCAACGGAGACATCTCAGACGACTTCAGGCTACCCAGTGGTCAGATCGCAGGTGATGTCGCGGAGGTCATGGACGCCTGGAAGGCCAGAGACTTCTCAGAGTGGTGAGTAGTGAAGATGTTTCCAGTCAGCTCTCCAAGATCTCAGATCAAGGTCTTTCACATCAACTACTACTAGCAGGTCCCTTTAACTGGAGATGAGGGGGGATTGAACCCGAGACCTTCTGCGTGCAAAGCAGATGCCATACCACTGATCCCTGGCCTCTCCCCCAAACTCACTAGCCTTTCTTGCTGAACAAGAAGCAGTTGCAGCCACTTTCTGCTAGCATTAAGCAACTACCAACAACTTTTCTCTTCCCCCAACTTCATACTGGGGGGGGGGGACGGGACAATACAGAGGTTCAGCTACAGCATTTGTGGAGAAGAGGGTGATAAAGGCATTGGGCTGCCGAATAACCCCTTGATGGTCTACCCCATGTTTCATGTCCTTTACACATGGAATTCACTGCCACAGGAAGTGGTGGCGGCTACAAGCATGGACGGCTTCAAAAGGGAATTAGATAAGCATATGGAGCAGAGGTCCATCAGTGGCTATTAGCCACAAGGTATAGATAGGGACTCTGGGGCAAGTGATGCTCTGTCTTCTTGGTGCTTGGGGGGGGGGGTCAACAGTGGGAGGGCTTCTAATGTCCTGGCCCCACTGGTGGACCTCCTGGTGGCACCTGGTATTTTTGGCCACTGTGTAACAGAGTGTTGGACTAGATGGGCCTTTGGCCTGATCCAACATTGGCGTCTCTTATGTTCTTACGTTCTCTCTTCTATGCTTACCTTCACAGTTATTAACAACTGGAAAGTCAGATACTTCTTAAGATTGGTAAGTAATTCCCCACATTGCTACAGTTTTTATAAGAGCCTATCCTGACATGGTTTCCATCATAAGGGCAACCTCTGGAATAATTCCCATTGCAAGGATGCTCACTGCATCATATGTAGCTGTAGCTTTACATTGATCCCACTTCTGACACCATATTGTACTCAGCTTCTCTGCAGTGAGCTCAGGGGGGCATATGGAGTGATTCAGCTCCCAAGGCAGCAGATGTCACACTAAGGAATTGGGCAAGCACCTAAAAGCATTTCCGGGAGATCCATACATTAACAATGGCAGGATTCCCAAGGTAAAGGTTTCCTTTGCTCGAAAGCCAGTCGAATCCGACTCTAGAGTTGCAGTGCTCATCTCCGTTTCCAAGCCAAAGAGCCAGCACTGTCCAAAGATGTTTCCGTGGTCATGTGGCTGGCTTGACTAGATGCCGAGGTGCACGGAACGCTGTTACCTTCCCACCGAAGCGGTACCTATTTATCTACTTGCAATTTCTTGCTTTCGAACTGCTAGGTTGGCAGGAGCTGGAACCAGAGACGGGGGCTCACTGCATCACGCGGCACTTGGGTCTTGAACTGCTGAACTACCAACCTTCTGGTCTGCAGTTCAGTGTCTTAACCACTGAGCCACCGCAGCCAGGATTCCCAAGTTGTCTGCAAAATCATGTGGTTTCGGCATATCAGAGCAGGGATTTGGGGTGGCTGCACAATTTCATCTGAATATAAATACCTAGTGAGATTTCTACAAAAGATTTTTCAAGCATAGTACTAGATTTCTGCAAGATCACTGTGAATTCTAAACTCTGTGATAAGGCTTTCAATGCATATTCCTTCGAAAGAATCTCTCACAACATTGTAATTATCTGACGTCTCAGAACAAACGTTTTCTGTGTCAGTTTGGAGAAAATATATGCCAAAGGCCCAGCTAGCTCCAGGCTGGAAAATTCTTGGGAGGTTTTGGGGCAAATCCTGGAGTGGGTGGAATTTGGTGAGGGGAGGGAGCATGTGATGTCATATTGTTCAGAGGAACAGAAGCTGCCATAGGCCCATTCTGCATCCAGCATTCGCTCTGCTGTTTTACCAAACCCACATTGGAACAGAAATTCCCCTCTACATTGCATGCCACTTTCACTTTGATTGATTTCCAGATTTTATGGCAGCCTCCACACTGCATGGCAGTTTCATGTCCTTTAATCTCTCGGTTTTATGGTGCCCATCTGCATGGATTTATGGACGTTTTATGGCCGTTCAGGTGTTACTCTGCAGTCAGTATGGTGTTGGGCCAGGGTATTTGAATAGGGTTTTGAGCCGCATCTTTTTCTGTTCCAATGTGGGTTTGGTAAAAAAAACGGAGCAAATGCTAGCTGCGGAATGGGCCATAGTCTTCAGAGGAACGGAGCTCCGTAGTCTGGAGATCCCTTGTAATTCCAAGAGAACTCCAGCCCCACCTCAACACTTGCAATCATAAAGATGCTTAATGTGGCAGAAGTTGATTGGGGGCCTTAGCGGGTTGCTAACTTGTCAAAGTGATAGAGACCAATAGAAAATGTTAAACTTTGGACCAGATGCTAGAGCCAGAAAGAGCCTTTTTTGGCCTATTGGAAACGTCTTCAGACAGTGCTGGCTCTTTGGCTTTGAAATGGAGATGAGCACCGCCAGGGGTCATTTCATAGAAAAAGAGCTAGGGGAACTCATTAGCATAACTCATTAGCATATGCCACACCCCCTGACATCAGGAGCCCGGCAGTGGACCTGCAAGGCTGGCGGGAGTGCGAGGAAGCCCCGCCAAGGTCCTCCCTGGCCCCAGGCAGGCAGGGGTGGGGAGAGGTGGGGAGGAAGCAACTTACCCTCCCTCTTCTCCTGCCTCCTCCTGGCTGAATGAGGGCTGGAAGCAGAGTGGCCGGAAGCAGGGGGCGGGGCTTCTTCGTGTGCCCCCCCCCGCACCTCACCCGGGGGAACTGTGATCCCCCGCGTTCCCCCCCGAAATGACCCCTGAGCACTGCAACCCTAGAGCTAGTTTGGTATAGTGGTTAAGTGTGCAGAGTCTAGTATAGGAGAACCGGGTTTGATTCCCCACTCCTCCACTTGCACCTGCTGATGTGACCTTGGGTCTGTCACAAGCTCTGGCACAGCTGTTCCTGAAAGAGCAGTTTGTGTCAGAGTTCTCTCAGCACCACCCACCTCACAGGGTGTCTGTTGTGGGGAGGGGAAGGGAAAGGAGTTTGTAAGCCGCTCTGAGACTCCAAGTGAAGGGCGGGGTATAAATCCAATCTCTTCTCTTCTTCTTCTAGAGTTGGATTCGACTGGCTTTCGAGCAAGGGAACCTTTATCTTTACTATATATGCTTGTGCCACTACAAAGCGTGCATGCACACTATGGCATCAGATTAACAATCAGAGCAAAGAGATCCACAAAAGTACTGGAAAGCCCATTTGCCTAATTGAAATTAGACAAGTTAACATTATTGAGAAATGACATATGGCTTAAGAATCCTGTTTCCGCAGCCCAAACACTGTTTGTTTGTGAGATTTCACAAGAAGTCATAAATATACACAGGAGAACCCTGCATGATTGTGCAGTGGAATGAATCCGTGAATTATTCACATCTGGATTCCTGGCAATATTCTTTCTCCCATTCCCCTTTCCATACAGCACCTCTTAGAATGCATTTAGTCCCCAAATAATATTTCCTGCCATTCCCTTCGCATACTGGGTATTCTGGCATCCCACCTGCCCTTCCAATACATCTTGACGATCTCACTTTCTTTTTTTAAAGAGCTACATTTGGCTCCACAGTCATAGGCTGCAGCCTCCTTGATCCTGCATCAAACTTGATCATGTGTAAACTTGAGAGCTCATCACATTCAGACTTCGCAAGACATATCTCCTATACTAGTGGTGCATACGGTTTTGCGGCCTGTTTGCACAGTCGCCAACTTAAAAGGGTTCCCTTGTTCAAGCCTATTAACCTCGGTCTGTACACTTACAACCTATAGAGGCAACCATGTCTGTAAACCTCAGATAGGGGGAGCTGTTCAGCATGTGCTCAGCATACAGCCCTTGATATGAAATGAAAATAAATCTTCGTTATGCACGGGATCAGAGATATTGAGCTGCACTTGCAAAAATTAAGGGCAATAAACAAGCCTGATCTCTTCAGCTGTAGTGTTCGCTGGGCGGTGGCCATGTTTCTGTTCTGGCAGGCAGAGTCAGATATTTTGTATCTTCCTCACATATTCTTCTCATCCTTTATCCTCAGGTTCACATGTGCATTAAGGCCTCCCTGGGACTTTCACTAGCTTCCCTCTCCTGCTTTGTACTTGCCACACTTATGCCCCATTGGGCATACAAATCTCTCCCCCCAAACATAGCTCCTGTATTGCCAACACTGGTAAACTTCCTGCATGAAATTTCCCCGTACATCTTAGAAGAGCTCCCCTTTCTGGAACAAGATGAAGATGTCAGAAAAGTACTCTGCCTACAAAAAAAACGCTCAGTAGGCAGAACTAATCTCGCTAGCTGAATAACTAAGCACGCCTGCTCGTTCCTCCAGCCGTCACTTGAAATTCATTTTTTGGAGCTAGCATACAGATACAGGACTATACTGTTTTAAGACAAGATAATTAAACTTTTCCCCTGCTTGCTTCCAAAAAAAATGCTCAGTAGGCAGAACTAATCTTGCTAGCTGAATAACTAAGCATGCCTGCTCGTTCCTCCAGCTGTCACTTGAAATTCATTTTTTGGAGCTAGATACAGGACTATACTGTTTTAAGAAGATAATTAAACTTTTCCCCTGCTTGCTACTGCCCCTTAGGGAATGTCACTCTTCTCTGTGTAAGAACATTTTCCCGAATTTTCTAGCATAACTTGCTCTGGTTCCTCTGCCTGGGAAAAAGCCGGCATCACTTTCAATGCTCCCTCTAAGCTGTGGAGTCTTGTGAGCAAAAATTCTACTTTGTGAGCTACTGGCATTAAAGTTGTGAGTGAGAGATTTGGCTCCTGCATAAATTAGTTCGCTCTGGAGCCATCCTTCCTGAGCTAAGACAAAAATGTGTGAGCCGGAGGCTAAAAACTGCGAGCTAGCTCACACTAACTCAGCTTAAAGGGAACACTGGCTCGCTTTTTTAAAACCTGGTTTCATCCCAGTTGCGCTTGCCCTTAGTGCCCTCCAACCCGCTAGCCTTGTGCCCTTTCTGACCTCCGATATCCTAATAAATCCCCCAAGGAATTTCCATGATGTCCTTCAGCGCTGTGCTTGCTTGCTTTCGCAATCGCATAAAATAGCCAAAAGATCAGATGCCGATTGATCTTTATTCTGCTGACGGATTGCAGTAATTTGACAGAATTCATGCTGGGTTTTTCCTCCCCAATATAGAATTCTTTCCGCACAAGTAGATACATGAAATTGTGTGTGCATGTTTTCAGTGCCATCAAGTCGCTTCTAATTTAATGCAACTCTATAAATTAATGACCTCCAAAACAGCCTATCGTTAACATAAAATATTAGCTGTAAGATCGCCTTTCTAACTAGAATTAAAAGGCACAAACCGCTTCCATCCCTCTTGCAATAGAACAAAACTCGACTCTCTCGCAAGGCAACTGGTTATTCAGAAAGTAGCAGCGCCATCTGCTGAAACTCCTGAAACTCCTGGGCTATCGCAGCCAGATTCTTCCACATGGTGGCGCGATGGTCCAGGAATAGAGCTCAGGGGAGCTTTTGGGAAGAACGTGCTTGATTTCAGCTCCCCCTGTAAAAATGGTAGGATGTGCAGAAAACAGGCTCAAATAACAGCTCTGTCCTAACACACCCATTTTTTTCTTTCTCGTAGTCATTTCTGAAAAGCCGTATGGAACCACCTGTTGGACCTCACAAGCACCTTCGGAGGCTACACTTGGTAAAAATAAATTAGGCCACAGCCAGGAACGTGAAGGAATGCACCATCATGTCAAAATACGGCCCTGTGCCAAATTAATAGGGTGGATCTATCAATGGTTATAAGCGATTATTCCTAAGAATGGGACTTCCATGTTCAGAGGCAGTGTACCTGTGTGTACCAGATGCAATGGACAAACAGCAGGGATGGTTATCACCTGCATTTCCTGCTTGAAAGGTGCCCTCCACCATCTCGCTGGCCCCCTTGGGTGTCAGTGTGCCTGGGGGTAGACGGACACTGGGTCTGACCCAGCAAGCCTCCTTTGATGTCATTTCTATTGAGCATGCCCCAATGATTTGAGAATTTTGAAGGGGATCTCCTTCCCTTGCTGCCTTGTAAATTGCAGCATGTTCCACAATAAAAATGTAGAAAGGCATTGCGCTCTAACCAGCAATTGTAAATGTCAGCAGACTTAAGAATGAAGAAGGAAGCTCTGTGAAAACCCTCCGATGTTTTGTGTGAACTCCTTTGCTGGCCTGCCCCGGGGCAAGGTGTATGCAGTGTGAGACATCCCTCAAAATCGTTTGGGTGTGGATTGAGTCTGTTGTCGGGATCAGATGTCTGCTCGGGATGGGTCCCTGTCTTTCACAACACAAGTTGGTTTGGAAGCGGGCGTCTGAGGATGGAAGCTCGAGTGATGTGAACAGGGCCACCTACATTTTTGCCACTTGGGGTGCGAGGAGAGGGTTTCACCCTTTCCCTGTGTGCTCTTTTCCCAGTCTCTCTTCCCCAGGTGCCATTCTCCGCACAGGGGAAACACATGGATCCATGAAGCTGCCTCTTACTAAATCAGACCCTTTTTGGTCCATCAGTGTCAGTATTTTCTACCCAGTCTGGCAGCAGCTCTCCGGGGTCGCAGGCAGAGGTCTTTCGCATCACCTACTGCCAGATCCTTTAACTGGAGACACCAGGAACTGGACTTGAGACCTTCTGCATGCCAAGCAGATGCTCTGCCACTGAGCCACAGCCCCTCCCCACAGATATAGATACAGAGCAGGAGGAAAGGGTTTCCTGTCCCTCCCCCATGCTGTGGCTCTAATCTAGATCAGACCTTCCTATGTTTGTTTGTTGTTATGTTTTTTAAACATAGGATTGCAGTGCAGTGCAATCCTAAACAGCGTTACACCCTTCTAAATCCACCAAATGGGCTTAGATGGATTAATTATGTTTAGGAGGGTGCTTGTCAGTCACAGATCTCCCACAGTCAGGTTAAATGGCGTCCCGAACAATGTTCCCTCTAAGCCGTGGAGTCTCATGAGCAAAAATTCTACTTTGTGAGCTACTGGCATTAAACTTGTGAGCGAGCGATTTGGCTACTGCATAAACTAGTTTGCTCTGGAGCCCTCCTTCCTGAGCTAAGACAAAAATGTCTGAGTCAGTTAAAAAACTGTGAGCTAGCTCACACTAACTCAGCTTAGAGGGAACACTGGTCCTGAATTCCACATTTATCAGACCTCCATTGTTTCCCCCTCATCTCATTCCATGACCTCATGGGCTGCTGGGAGGGGGAAATGCTTGGTATTTGGATATGGAGACTCTAGGGGCGATTTCGCACTAGAGCTGCCTCGCGGCGCAGCCACCGTTTGCCCCGACACTATTTGTCAATTTCACACCCGAGGCTGCGGGGCTGCATTTGACCGGCGGCTTCGCCCGATTTCCTCCGCAGTTTCATGATCCTCAAAAACCAGGATCACGAAACTGCGGAGGAAATCGGGTGAAGCCACGAGTCAAAATGCAGCCCCGCAGCTTCGGGTGTGAAATTGACATATTTGTGTCGTGGCAAATGGCGGCTGCGCCGTGAGGCAGCTCTAGTGCGAAATCGCCCTGGCTTTATGCTCCTAAATATTACTGGGGAGGGAGGAAGTTGACACGGGCAGTGATTAAAATGTGGAATTCGCTGCCCGAGGATGTCATGATGGCCACAGGAATAAACAGCTGTAGAAGGGGATGAGATAGATTGATGGAGGATAAGTCTATCAATGGCTACTAGCCACGGGGACTGAGGGGGACCTCCACATTCAGAGGCACTAAGGCTCTGAGTCCCAGTGCCAGGAGGCAACATCAGGGGAAACCTCTATGCCTGGTTGCTGGCCATCCAGAGGTTGGCCACGATGTCGGACAAAATGCTGGACTAGATGGACCATTGGTCTGATCCAGCAGGGCTCTTCTTATGTTCTTATTTTTAGCAGCATCCCCTGTGTATGCTCAGCAAGGAACAATCGACTTCCCCTCTGCTGCTTTCTTGTTCAAGAGACAGAACTGGGTTGTTTGGATGTTGCTTTCTGAGGGGGAACCTTAAGCCATCCAGGAATTATAGAAGCGCCAGTGCCTTCCCCTCTCCCCTTCTCTGTGCAGATAGACGCAAATGCCTGCTCTAGTTTGGAGCACATTGATCTGTATGTAGTATCTCCTCTATGGTCTTCTCCCCTGCCCCATTTTCTATAGAGCCATCAAGCTGGGATAGGCTGCGGTTCAGGGGTAAAGCTCCTGCTTGGCATATGGAAGGCCGCTGGTTCAATCCCTGCCCCTTCCAGTTAAAGGACAGCAGATATCAGGAAGCTCCGCCTGAGTCCCTGGAGTACCAGTCAGGGTGGACAACGATGTATTCAGTCATCCAATCAATGCTCCCTCTAAGCTGTGGAGGCTTGTGCACAAAAATTCTACTTTGCGAGCTACTGGCATTGAAGTTATGAGTGAGCGATTTGGCTGCTGAGATAAATTAGTTTGTTTGGGAGCCATCCTTCCTGAGCTAAGACGAAAAATGTGTGAGCTGGAGGCTAAAAAACTGTGAGCTAGCTCACGCTAACTCAGCTTAGAGGGAACACTGCATCCAATGCTCTTATTTGGTACAGAGCACGTTCCTATATTGAAGGCTCTTCCCTGAGTAAGATTTCCGTCCAAGCTCTGAGACATGAACATATGAAGCTGCTCTCTGCTGGGTCAGTCCACTGGTCCCTCAAGGTCATGACTGTCTACTCAAGACAGGCAGCATCATTCCAGAGTCTCAGAGTGAGGTCTTTCACATCACCTTCTGCCTGTTCCTTAACTGGAAGCAATGGGATTGAACTTGGGACCGCCTGCGCACTGAGCAGATGCTCGGCCTCCGAGCCGCAATCCTTCTCCAGCTTTTACAATGAGACAGCTTGCTATATGGTACTAAACTGTGTGCCATAACAATTGACTGAGAGGAAATCCTGTCTCCTAGGGGGCTTTTGAAAGACAATCCCACTTCTTTTGATAAAGCCTGATTTCAGGAGGAAGAATCGCAAATGCTGCAGGCCAAGGGACTCCGGAACAGCTGTAACATTTCCAAATCCGTAGATTCTTTTATTGACATTTATCACATGATTGCATTGCATAACATGCTTTGTTTGTACAGCAGAGTGTTGAGGCTGTGTAGGTGCAAAGCTATATCCTGGGAAGTGGCTGTGATTGATGGTCGCGGACGTCGCTGGAGGCGCCGGTTCCACGGTTACTTGCGGTTATTACTCACTGGCAGAGAAACAGAACAAAGTTAGAGTCCAGAGCGCGTGGACGCTTCTTCAGATATACTGAAACAGACTTCCTTAAGCATTACCTATAGGTGGGGGGCAGGGTGAGTTCCCAGGAAGGGCTAATTAGAGTCAAGACACATAAGTAACTGAGCAATAAGAATAGCTAAGTTTGGATTAACGCAGTTGGTGAAGACCTGTGGATAGCAGCAGATTAGCATACAGATAATAAAAGAGCTCGCAAACAGATGTGAGAACAAAGTCTGAGAAACGGACCATTAGAGGGTCTCTGTGAAATCCAAGCAGCAGTTGCTCTAGAAGGCAATTTCTAGATAGCCCAATATGGCTAAACTGGAGGGAAACCACTCCAGGAACCCTTTTTCATGCCCGCAGAGGAGCACAGGGGGGATTTTATGCTCTCTCTGCTCTCACTTAAAGATGTAAATGCTTTTGGGTAGAGATCTCTGATGCTCTGAGATCAAAGACTTGCTTGTGGGAAACAGGCGGGATAGACATTGAATTAATAATAATAACAACAAGAACAGCAGCACAGCCGCAACAACAATGAAAGAGACCAAACTAGGGTCGCCAACTCCAGGTTCTGATGTTCTTGGAGATCCGGGGGTGTGGCTCGGGGAGGGTGGGGTTTGGGGAGGAGAGAGACCTCAGCGGGGGGTAGAATGCCATAGAGAGTCCACCCTCCGAAGCATCTGCTTCCTTCAGGGGGGCTGGTCTCTGTTGTCTGGAGATCAGTCGTGATCCCAGAAGACCTCCAGGCCCCATCTGGAGGCTGGCCGGCCTACTCCAAACTCCTCGTGACTCTGGGATCTGTGCCTGGATCTCCAGACAAGCAGAAAGCAGCTGGAGGGAAGGGGTACAGGTAGGTTTAGGGCTGTAGCACAGCAGGCAAAGGGAGGTTAATGTGTTGCCCCCACCCCATTTTCCTAACCAGAAATCTCCCCTGCACCGGGCTGCTTTGAGGCTCAGTATAGAAAAAAGACAGACTCCGTATGGGTACCTCTCCCCCCCCCCCCATTCTGACTGTAAGGCCGCCTGGGGTGAGCATTTTTGATCAGGGAAGTAGCACAAGGTGCGGAGTTAACTGAGCAGAACCACGGCCCCCCTAATCCATATCTTATACAGTTGTGTTTTGGAATGAGAACATCTGAGAATACAGTCTCAAATTCCCCAACATCGCACATAGGTCATCCCTCAGAAGCAAGCATCGGGATGAGGAAAGGACCTGTCAGCTTTCACTTTCAAACTGCAAGGATCCAGTTGTCAAGTCTACCCTTTTCCCAAGAGAACCAGATCGTCAGGTATTCCTATCTGCCATTATACATTTAAGGCAGTTTCATAGCTGTTCTGCCAGTGGCTCATACCCAAGGAATCGTGGGAAATATTTCTGGCAAGGATTGTGGGATCTCACAAAACTACAGTTCCCAGACTTCTTTGGGACAAGAACCCTTGGAAGATAAATGAGTTGTTTCTATTGCTTTGCATTTATAATGCAGCTTTAGCACGTCCTCTAATGTATCGCTCCAAAAATAGCTAGGCGGGACAGACTGAAGCTTCAGGACTGCTGCCAAATCACTCACCAGCCACAGAAGTCTCCAGCTTTCCAGGCATCAATCACCTCGGCAATGTTCCCCACAATTTTCCCATTGGGTAGCCTCAGGTCATCGTCACTGTCCCCGTTGAAATTTCCACAGGATGCGCACAGCTTGCCTTCCAGGCTCGCCTTGGCCTTCACGGTCACTTCCCCTCTGAGGCCGAAGAGGACCTGAAGAGCTGTGCCTTGACTGATTGTAACAACATCCTCAGACAGGCGGATGGATACAGCTTCGGAGACAGTCACCGGGAGCTGCACTGGACGTCCGTTCACCTGGAACACACAGGGAGGGAGGGAGCAGGAGACCTTCTCAGAACCACTTCACGAATCCACGCTAACAAACTTGGAACCACCTGTTACGATCAAGGTGGACTTTCTTTTTGTTTCTATGGAGGCTTAAGGATTCCAAGTCCACATTAGTGTCTGTGAGGCAGAAAAGAACTCCAGGCGGTAAGAGATTTCATTGTGGACTTGCAGTGAAGACTGGCATCAAGAAAACAAGTATAGCGGCTGATTCTATCATTACAACAATGTGCAGTATTGGCAGCCATGTTTCTCAGTTGGCCTTCATTTGTTAGGAGGAGGAGGAAGAAGAAGCAGAGGAAGAGGAAGAGGAAGAGGAGGAGATTGGATTTATACTCCAGCCTTCACTCGGAGTCTCAGAGCAGCTTACAAACTCCTTTCCCGTCCCCTCCCCACAACAGACACCCTGTGAGGTAGGTGGGGCTGAGAGAGCTCTGACAGAAACTGCTCTTTTTCAAGAATACCTCTGACAGAACTATGGCTTGCCCAAGGTCATCCACCAGCTGCGAGTGGACGAGTGGGGAATCAAACCCAGTTCTCCCAGATTAGAGTCCACACATTTAACCCACTACAGCAAACTGGGTCTTATACCCCTTCTTCATACTGCTTGAAATCATGTACTATAAAACAAGTTAATTGTACACAGTGGTGGAAAGCGCCATCAAGTCACTGTACAGTTTTCAAGGCAAGAGATTAACAGAAGTGGTTTGCCATTGCCTACCTCTGCGTAGCCGCCCCACGCCTCCTTGGTGGTCCAAGGAATAACCAGAGCTCCTTGGTGGTCCAAGGAATAACCAGAGCTGACCCTACTTAGCTTCTGAAGTCTCCCAAGATCAGGCCACTCTGGGCCATCCAGGGCAGGTATATCTCTCCTTCCCCTCACCGGTTTCCAGTATTAGCCCCAATTACCGAGTGCAAGCCAAGCCTTTCAAAAATTCTCCCTTGCTCCTCGCCCTTGTGCATGTGATCTGCTCATTCTCTACTGAAATGACAGACTAGGGGATTACTTCTGCTGAAGGGCCATTACCTATGTACACCCCTGCACAGGGAATTTGCAGATTCTGGTACAATATACCTCTGCCCAGGTCAAAAGATTTGTTCACCCAGAACTCCAAGGTCAAAACCCAAACCCAAATCTATGCTCATACTGGGGGGCGGAAGTAAAAAATTCACCAGAGTGAAGACATATGAGAATGGTGAAGTCCTGTAGGCTAGGTGGGGACTTGAAACCAGAATTAACTGGATCAAGCCATGACCAGGTGCAGGAAAAAAAGGTACTAAGAAGTCAGTTTCACGTGAAAAATTCCATGTTTAAGTTCTAGTTGTGTGTGCTTATCTGGGTGTAGGGTTGCCAGCTCTGGGTTGGGAAGTACCTGGAGGTTTTGGGGGGTGGAGCCTGAGGAGGGCGGGGTTTGGGGAGGGGAGGGCCTTCATGCCATAGAGCCCACCTTCTAAGGTGGCCATTTTCTCCAGGTGATCAGTTCAGTTGTAATAGTGGGAAATCTCCAGCCATCACCTGGGGGTTGGCAACCATATCTGGAGGACTGTAAATGTACTTAGGAGAGGCCCACACACACACACACACACACACACACACACACACACAAGAGATTCTGCTTTTGCTGTCTCCCGTGCTCGTATGATAAAGAATTCAACAGCTTTGGAAAGTACTTTAGTGTCTCTCTTCAACAGGAGGTTACAGCCGACTCCAGCCCATTCTGAAAAGCAGTAAGCAATGCATCCAATGGTTTTGCGCATGCTCCCCCTGGCTGTATCACAGGCTCCGTCTGCAGTGACCCATATGGTAAAACAGGTTCCCTTACCCAAGCCTCCTTGTTCTTGTTGATGGCAATAAAGGTCTCTCGGAAGAAGACGTAGATGGCCACACCGGCCATCCCCTCGCTGTCTCTGCAAGATTTCACATCCACGATCACCCGGAACCAGGAAAGGTCTGCACTGTTACAGAGAGATGCCACTTCGTAGGCCCCCGCGTAGAGCATTTCCCCCGAGGCGCCATCGAAGGAGGTGAGCTGGCCTCCTACGGCGAGCGTACACTGGGCCTCCTGCCTCACACATCCGCGCACGCCGTTCTTAAGGGTGCAGGTCTCCCCAGCCTTGCAGCTGAGCTTCGCACAGGTGAGCTGGCCTGAGGCATGGCAGGTACATTTCTCTGAGCAGTCCCTGGAGACGAGGCTTTCTTCAGCCTGCGGGGAGATTCCCAGACAAACGAGTTCATGAATCGCACCAGTCTCAAGTCAAACAATTTTTTTTAAAGACTTAGTTCATGAAAATAGAAATCTCCCTCCGCAGAAAACCCCAACTTTTCAAACTTAGATTCTAGGTTTCTAAGGGGGCATTGTCACCTAACCAAATCCAGAAGTGTTTCTTTCTTGAAATGACAACTTGAGCAAATCGTTAGGCGTAATTTTTCCCCCCAGTTAGGGAAATGAAAGAATCAAAGAAGCCAGGGGTCGTTTTGTAGAAAAAGAGCTAGGGGAACTCATTAGCATAACTCATTAGCATATGCCACACACCCTGACATCACCGGAAGTGTGTCATGAGGCCACACCCCCTGACATCACCAGAAGTGTGTGTCACCCACCACTCAGTTAGTCTTAGTCTTAAAGGTTAGTCTTAAAGGTGCTATTTGTTAGTCTTAAAGGTGCTATTTGAACTCTTGGACTATTTTGCAGCAACAGACTAACACAGCTACCTCGGGGAAGCTCCTAGAGTTAGAATATTTAGAGAGCCAGTCTGGCATACCACTTAAACTAGGATCTGAGAGACCCTGGTTTAGGGTTGGCAGCTCTGGTTTGGGAAATACCTGGATATTTGGGGGGTGGAGCCTGAGGAGGACGGGGTTTGAGGCATAATGCCATAGAGTCGAACTTCCAAATTCCTGGAGGAATTGTATAGTTCTCGATGCTTGAAAAAAGCAAAGAACATTCTGCAGGATTTGTCACACCCTGAACACTCCCTGTTTGAACTGCTGCCTTCGGGTAGAAGATATAGGACAATTAAAACAAGGACAAACAGATTAAAAAACAGTTTTTATTCGAGAGCTATTATTGCTTTAAATGCTGTAGAGTCGAACTTCCAAAGCAGCCATTTTCTCCAGGTAAACTGATCTCTTTCAACTAGAGATCAGTTGTAATAGGAGATCTCCAGCCACCACCTGGAGGTTGGCAACCCTACCCTGGTTCCAATCCCTACTCTACTATGGAAGCTTACTGGGTAACTTTGGGCCTGTCACTCTCTCTCACTCTCTCTCTTTCTCAGCCTAACCTACCTCACAGGGTTGTTGTGAGGATAAAATGGAGGAGAGGAGAACGATGTAAGCTTGGTTGGGTCCCCACTGGGGAGAAAGGCAGGCTACAAATGAACAAAATAATAATGAATATTATTATTATTCAATTCATTTATACCCCACCTCTCTCCCCAAACCCAAGGCGGCTTACATCATTCCCTTCTCCATTTTATTCCCGGAACACCCCTGTGAGGTAGATTCAGCTGGGGCAGGAACGCACAGGAATGGAGTTCCGGCTGGCTCCTGAGTTGGCCACGCCCAGCAGGAACCCATTAGCATAACAGGCCACACACACCCAACAGCAGAAACACATTAGGATTGGCTACATTAGGGGGTGTGTGGCCTAACATGCAAAGGAGTTCCTGCTACAAAAAAAGGCCTTGGGTTTTGACAACAAACTAGGTCAACAGAATAAGAAGCAAAAGGTGGGTGTGGCCGAATGACCACACTTCTGGTAACATGGGGGTGTGGCCTAATATGCTAATCTGCCATGCTATTGGGGTGTGGCCTAATATGCTAATGAGTTCCTGCTGGGCTTTTTCTACAAAAAGAGCGCTGCAGCTGAGAGAGAAACTGACAGGCCCAAGGTCACCCAGCCAGCTTCCATGGCAGAGCACGGATTCGAACTTGGGTCTCCCAGATCGTAGTCTAACATTCTAACCACTACACCATGCCGGCTCTCCCAGGTGTGCTAGCTATTTCCCAGCAAGAAAGGCGTGTTCCAAAGCAGTACTCCCCCCCCCCCAGACAGTCTGAAGTGCTGCAACCTACTCCGCTGGCCCAAGACTCTACCATCACATTCTGCTGCATGCACAGACCAGACACACCAGACCTGAAACCCACCTGGATGTAGTGCCCATTATGCATGCAGCCACACCTCTCCATGGGTGCACATGTTCCCCCATCAGACACGTAGCCGACGTCACACTGGCAGCCTTCAAAGCATTTCTTGGTACACAGGGATGGAGCGGCAGACAGGCCAGCGCAGGTGAGATCACAGGACCTGGTGCAGGACTCATAGTGGCTGTTGGCTGGGCAGGAGAAAGCTGGAGACAGAAGGGAAACAAAAAGTTAAGGCTGCCAACAGGCTTGGAAGCTGAGCCTGGCAACCCCTGGAAGCTTTTGTGGCAGGGCTAGGCATTGCATGACGCCACAGGTCACTTCCAGTCCCACCACGCCACCCGTCACCACGACACTGTAGCAATCCTCGAAATCTCAGTGATAAATCCATGGAGATTCGGGGGATTGCTAGAGTGTTGCCATGATCCATGTCATCACTCTGGCTATGTGACTGGAAGCGATGTTGTAATCAGTGTTCCCTCTAAGCTGAGTTAGTGTGAGCTGGCTCACAGTTTTTTAGTCTCTGGCTCACACATTAATGTCTTAGCTCAGGAAGGATGGCTTCAGAGCAAACTAATTTATGCAGTAGACAAATCGCTCGCTCACAACTTTAATGCCAGTAGCTCACAAAGTAGAATTTTTGCTCACAGGGCTCCACAGCTTAGAGGGAGCATTGGTTGTAATATCATTCGCCACAGCAGCAACCCCCCTCCGTTTTCTCCAGCTGATGCACTAGGCCGCAGCAGGCAGCTGGAGGTGGGGGTTTGAGAGTTTCCCCACTATAGCAGGAGACCTGGTCTCCCTACAGCAGAGTTGCTGGATTCTCTTTCATTCAAGGATGATGCCAAGTCAGTTGCAGAGATGGTAGGTTGTGAACAATCCATTCATCCCCCCTCCAACTCCCTTTATAGTGCAAAGGGAAAGATTTGGCACCCAGTTAAGGCTGGCAACTCCAATTCAGGAAATTCCTGGAAGTTTGGGGGCAGTGCCTTCAGACGGAAGAGTATGGGAAGGGGACAGAGCTTCCGTAGAAGAAACAGAAGTCCTACAGCATCTACCATCTACAACCACTAGGACATCTGTGTTAAGTCAGTTACTTGACAAAGAGTCAGAGAGTGATTTCAGCAAAAGATCAGCTTTATTCAGCGACTCGTAACTCAACTCCAAACAGATCGACATGAATAGCCAGAACAGCTTTTAACTTGAAGCGGTTCTACTTTTAAACTCTCCCGGCTAATGTAGCCACACGCCCTATTATACAATATCAACCTATGAGGTTGCATAGATAAGGTCCAATCACAATAGTTCCCGCTCTTGGAACTGGCTGTTGGTGATTGGTCGGTTCTTCCTGGGCTACCAATTACAAGGGAGGGATTAGGATCCTAGCCCAGGATGAAAGCTTCACATGGTGTTTCAATGACAGAGTTCACATACATACTTCGGTCAGATTGAATACACCATAATCTGTTTCTCCTAGACTTAGGGTTGCCAGCCCCCAGGTGGGAGCGAAGGATCCCCTGATTTCACGGGCTCCAGCCCACCACTGGCCAGCAGGGTGAAGCCCCGCCCCCAACAGCCATGGCTCGGCATGACGTCCCGGCATGATGACATCACATGGAAGTGACATCATCACACAGAGGATTTTGGGTGGTGACGGTCTGGTATTTTGGGTAAAACTCAATATTTTGCCCAAAATACCAGACCGTCACTGTATGACGCCCCCAGCATGATGACGTCACTTCCGCAAGACATCATCACACCGGACATGTCGCATGGAACAATGTCATCCCTCCCCTCTCCCACTCCCAGGAGGCTCCCTCCCACCCCCTGCTGGCAGAAGAAAAGGACCTGGCAACCCCACCTAGACTCAACCCTCTGACTCTGCCATTACCTTGAGGGTACTGATCTCTGTAGTCCGGAGACCAACTGACATTCCAGGAGAACTCTAGGCCTCACCCTGAGGCTGACAACCCCACGCCCCAAAGCCAGAAATCTCTGACCGATTTTTTCACTTACGGCAGAAGGAAGGTGTCCTCCACGCCTCGATCTTCACTCCTGCTGCTTGGCACACGGTCACGTAAGCCTGAAGGCTCTGGCAGAGGATTTCTTTTGCCCCACCGGCCGCACACATGCTGTACAGGCAGAGGTCAAAATAGCTCGCAGCCCTCACTACAGGGTGGCAATCTCGGAAAGGGCCCGATTTAGCTACGATCAGGCCACAAGAGCTCTCCTCCCGGAATGGGCTCGTCTTGATCGAGGAGCAGTCGGGGCAACTCTGCCTGCAGCCGTCCGAACAAGCGGCGTTCTGGACAGGAACCTTCCAGGACACCCCAAATTCAGTCACATTCTGGGTCGTTTTCTCATTGGACAGTCGGAATTCGTCAGTCTTGTCACCGTTGAAGTTGCCACACAAGCCGCACATATGTCCTTGGTACGTGCTGGGAATGGACACCAGAACGTAATAGGAGGGATCGTAGAGGACCTTCAGGCCAAAATTGGTCTGGATCACGATATTCTTCCCTTCTTGATTCACCCAAACGTTTCTCCTCCCTATCACCAGCGGCAGAGCAAAGATCTCTCCATCCACCTGTGCCAACAGAAGAGGGGGAAGATCTGTGAGCCACCTCTGGGTTGGGAAATACCTGGGGATTTGGGGGTGGAGCTTGAGGAGGGCGGGGTTTGGGGAGGGGCGGGACCTCAGCAGGGTCTAATGCCATAGAGTCCACCCTCCAGAGCGGCCATTTTCTCCAGGGGAACTGATCTCTGACACCTGGAGATCAGTTGTAATCCCAGGAAATCTCCAGCCACCGCCTGGAGGCTGGCAACCCTGGGGCGACCTGAAGACTGACAACTTCACCTCTGACATGGAAGCATGAGTGAGCGAAACAAAGGCGGCAGATGTCCTCTGTCTAGGCTAGGGTTGCTAACTCTGGGGTGGGAAGGTCCCGGAGATTTGGGAGTGAAACTTGGGGAGGGGAGGGACTTCAGTGGAGGTATAATATGCAATCTACCCTCCAAAGCAGCCATATTCTTCAGGGTACCTGATCTCTGTCATCTGGGGATCAACTGTAATTCCAGGAGATCTCCAGGTCCCACCTATCTCCCCCACTTCTCTTCTGTTATTTTCTGCCAAAAAATGAGGGGAATTATTTTCTTTCTTTCTTTACACCCAAGGAAGTGAGCTCCGACTCACAAAATCTCATACTATTAAAGGTGTCACTGGACTTCCCTCTGTTTGTAGGCAGGGTCTGTGTGCACTTGGAGGAAGCGAAGCACTGCTGAAGAAGAAATGTGGGGAGGGGGTTCAGAGGAAAAGTCAGATCTCGGAAGCTAAGCAAGGTCGGCCTTGACTAGTATTTAGAAGGGCAACCTCCAAGGAATGCCAGGGTCGTGACTCAGAAGCAGGCAATGGCCAACCACCTCTGAAACATCTCTTGCCTTAAAAAACCAAGTATAGCTCACCACCTAGTGGTGCCGAACACTAAAGAGCTAGAACTTCAGGTTGCCAGACAATCTTAGGCTCTCCTGGGTGTTCTATACACAATGCCATACAATTATTATTACTATTGTAAAAACAGAAAAGGGGACCCACCTGAACCTTCCCATTCATTCCCTTTGCAAGGCTGATGGTGTAGCCACGAATGGTGACCACGACTTCCTTGGTCCTCCCTTTGCCGGCACCGGAACTCTCGTTCTCCACCACCACAGAAAACTGTTCAAGGCCAGGATCTTGGCTGCAGACTTTGGCCAAGGTGTAAGCACAAGAGCCTGGGAAGATGATTGTCTCTCTATCAAACGTCAGGTAGTGGGATCCTCCGGACACGCTGCATTTGCCGCAGCCAATGGGGTGGCAGCCCTGGATGCCGCCCCGCACCCCGCACTCCTCGTTGTCCCCACAGGAGACTCTCTGGCACTCCACGGCTCCGTTGTCCACGCAGCGGCACCTCTCCCGGCAGGAGGGGCTGGGGAAGAAAGCGTCGCCCTTCTTGTGGTACCTGCCCTGATGCATGCAGCCGCACTCCCCGATGGGGACGCACTGATCTCCGCTCAGCACAAAGCCGGCGTTGCAGTAGCAGCCTTCTTTGCAGGAGGTCTGACACCCGTCGGGAGCTGAAAGGCCGTGGCAGGTGGTGGGGCACCCGTTTCCACAGAGCTCGTAGTGAGAATTACGGGGGCAGGAAAGGCCTGGAAAAGGAACACAAAAGAGACTGTGTGAAGAACTAGGAGAGAGAAAAGCAACTCTGGAGCAGTCTCAGGTTCGGCAGGGATCTCGGCAGGGCTGGGATCAGGATTGGTGCACACTTTGGTTTCACACTATCGGTTGAAAAGTAGACTCCCCACTAATGCTCTTCATGCATGGCCTGCTTTAGCACAGCTGGGTCCTTTCTTGGGTGGCTGCAGCAGGACTGGGGCTAGGGTTGCCAATTCCCAGGTGGCACCTAGACGTTCTCACCCAAGCACCATCTCCTGCTATTACAGTTGATCTCCAGATGACCAAGGTCAGTTCCCCTGGAGAAAATGGCTGCTTTGGAGGGCAGACTCTACGGCATTATACCTTGCTGAGGTCCATCCCCTTCCCAAACCCCGCCCTCCCCAGGCTGCACCCCCCCAAATCTCCAGGAATTTCCCAGCCCAGAGCTGGCAGCCCTAGGGGAGGCCCAGGCATAAATCATCCTCAGCCATGAAGCTCCTTGAGTGGCCTTGGGTCAGCCATTCTCTTTCAGTCCGCCCTACCTCATAGGGTTGTTGTGAGGTCAGAATGAGGAAAACTGAAAGCAGGGCCCTGACCTGGATAGCGCAGGCAAGCCCAATCTCATCAGATCTCAGAAGCTAAACCCTGGCAAGTATTTGGGAGGCCTCCAAGGAATACCAGGGTTTGGGCCACAGAGACAAGCAATCAAGCCACCTCTCGGAAACATCCAAACCCCATTAGGGATCACCAGAAGCCCCTGTGACCGATTTCACACAAGAGCTGCGCCGCGGTCGCGCCTCCCTTTGCCCTGCTTCTATCGGTCAATTTCCCACTTGAAGCCGCACGGCCACATTTTGACCCACGGCTTCGCCCGATTTTCCCCGCGGTTTCGTGATCCTGTTTTTTGAGGTAAAATCGGGCAAAGCCGCGAGTCAAAATGCAGCCGTGCGG
Source organism: Gekko japonicus (assembly GCF_001447785.1). NCBI lineage: Eukaryota > Metazoa > Chordata > Lepidosauria > Squamata > Gekkonidae > Gekko > Gekko japonicus. The sequence goes on along the minus strand of NW_015165275.1, from coordinate 72,525 downwards.
CTTCGGGTGGGAAATTGACCAATAGAAGTGGGGCAAAGGGAGGCGCGCCTGTGGCACAGCTCTTGTGTGAAATCGGTCCATGACTTCCAAGCTTTCAAGCATGCACACACACACAAAAAAAATACCCCCAAAAAAGAAAAAAGAAAACTGAAAGCATGTATGCTAACATGAGCTCCTAGAAGAAAGGGTAGGATTTTTTTTTTAAAAAGTATGACATCTGAACTGCTTTCTTTCTGTATTGCAAGAAAAAAAAATATAGCATTTGTTTAATTTTGATGCTTTTTCTAAGGGGGGGGGAACTACAGCTGCTCAGGTCATTTAATATTAATTTAATTTAATGTAGCATTTAAATAAACAATGAACTGTTTAAATAAGCAGCACATGTCACGTTTGTGCCAACTGAAACGTCTGTTTGGATTAAGAAGTTATGTAGGCCTGTGGCAGAGACGCTGCACATCATCAATTTAATTAGGCAAAGGTTATTTAGGTAAAGGTTTCCCTTGCTCGAAAGCCAGTTGAATCCGACTCTAGGGATGCGGTGCTCATCTCTGTTCCAAGCTGAAGAGCC
>NW_015165275.1:50995-71907 GCF_001447785.1 Gekko japonicus | reverse complement strand
GGCGCACAGAATACTGTTACCTTCCCACCGAAGTGGTACCTATTTATCTACTTGCATTTTCGTGCGTTCGAACTGCTAGGTTGGCAGGAGCTGCGGCCAGAGACGGGAGCTCACTCCGTCTTGTGGCACTCGGGTCTCGAACTGCTAAACTACTGACCTTCCGGTCTGCAGTTCAGCGTCTTAACCACTTGAGCCACTGCAGCCCTATAGAGGTTATTTACGTATCTACAAATGCAAGTTCTAAGACCCACCCAGTTTCCTTTGCCCATGTTTTGCAACAAAGCAGTCAGTGGCTGCGGTGGCTCAAGTGGTTAAGACGCTGAACTGCAGGCTGTGGAAGGTCAGTAGTTCAGCAGTTCGAGACCTGGGTGCCACAAGATGGAGTGAGCTCCCGTCTCTAGTTCCAGCTCCTGCCAACCTAGCAGTTCGAAAGCAAGAAATTGCAAGTAGATAAATAGGTACCACTTCAGTGGGAAGGTAACAGCGTTCCGTGTGCCTTGGTGTTTAGTCATGCCGGCCACATGACCACGGAAACGTCTTCGAACAGCGCTGGCTCTTTGGCTTTAAAACAGAGATGAGCACCGCAACCCTAGAGTTTGATTCGACTAGCGTTCGAGCAAGGGAACCTTTACCTTTACTAGTCAGTGGAAAGGAGGTATGAAGACTATGCTCAAGGCCCTTGGTGAGTAACCACAGTACAGGGGTACTTAGCCTCCCCCTATCTTGGTGGGACTGTCTGTATGCAGAGTGTGATTCTGGCAGTAGAGCAAAGAATGTAAATGCTATTCAAATCCTGTAAGCTTGTAATTTTTTATTCTTGCAATTTCACCCTCCAAAAAAAATTAAACTAGAAAATTAAGATTTTTTGAAAACTCCACATTTTTCAGTTTTCAGATCAAGACATTTATTGACATTCTAAACTGCAGCTCAACCCCCCCCTCCCAAAAGTGCACCTGGTAAAATGGCCTCCTGCTGGCAAATTCTGCTCATCTTTATATTGCTGCAACGCCTCCTAAATTTTGGTTTAATCTTTTTCCAGTTGCAACAGAGGCTGCATCATTTGTGCCACGCAGTAGGGTAGTGTACTCCACGGCAGCAAAAGGGAGAGAAAACAGTCTATGGATATCATTCCCTCCCCATGTTTGATTCTATTGTTAAGGCTACTAATGTCCGCAGAAGAAGGACTTGTTATAACATACATGGGAACTATCCCCGTTCCAGCCAGCAGGTGGCAGTGAGAACGGCCATCTGCCCTGGTCCCTAGGTGCCGTCTAGGCCTCACACTTACTGCAGAATGAGGGCGATCTCCATTGGCCAATCTGGACGCCTTGAGCCTGGCAAGCTGTTACGTAGGCACCAATAGCGTGGCAGAGAATGTCATGGTGACCCTTGTACCGGCAGACGTCAGAGACGCAGTCGTCGAGGTAGGGTGCGGGGTCAATGGCCTTGTGACACTCCTTGAAAGGTCCGTCCTTCCTGGTGAGGATCGCGCAGTATTGGTCTCCCTCGTAGGTTTGCTTCTCTGTTTCTTTGCACACGGGGCAACCGCTGGTGCATCCATTCACACAGCCAGGGATCTCGCCTACCTTCCAGCTCTCTGCAAACTGGGCGGGACTGGCTGCCTGGCGCCCATCCTTCATGATCAGATCATCACCCGGTTCCCCGTTAACATTGCCACAGAGTCCACAAACAGCGTCGAAGTAGGTGTTCGGAATAGTGACGCGTACCAGCCTGTTCCAGCCAAAGGTTATGGTAAGATCGAAATTGGTGGCGACGAGGACATGGGCTCCGCTAATGTAGGCCTTTACCTTATCTTCATGGTAGAAAGGCAGATCCACAAACAACCCATCTACCTACAAAGAGATATATGGGATATTGTCAAGTTATCAACCCAAAGGTCAGAGAAAGCCATGGAAGAAGGCTGTCTGAGAAGCTGATTCAGCTCCGGGCTAGGAAGAGGAGAAGATTGGATTTATACCCTGCCTTTCATTACCCAAAGAAGTCTCAGAGCAGTTTATAATCTCCTTTCCCTTCCCCACAACAGACACCCTGTGAGGTAGGTGGGGCTGAGAGAACAGCTCTGAAACGACTCGTGACTGACCCAACTGACCCAAGGTCACACCAGCAGCTGTGTGTGGAGGAGTGGGGAATCAAACCCGGTTCTCCCAGATTAGAGTTTGTGCTCCTAACCACTACACCAGGAGAGGTTAGAGCTGTAGGGATTCATTTCCTGGAGAAGTAAATGAACTACATCTTCACCCAACACCTTAGTAATGGGATAAATAGGGATCTGAATTCACTATAAAAAGAGGTAAGATATAATGGCTCCTACTTTTCAGCCACTATAAGATATATGAACCATGAGCAGGGGTCATTTCCTGCAGGAGCGCACAGGAGCGGAGCTCCGGCAGTAAAGAGCCCAGGGGGCGGGCACATGCCACAAGCCCCAGCCCCTGCTCCCAGCAGCCCTCAGTCAGAGCAAGAAGCAGCCAGGTAAGTTGCAGAGGGACCCCCGGGCCCCCAGTCCAAAACAGTCCAGTGGCACCTTTAAGACCAAGTTTTATTCAGGTACAAGCTCTCCCTCCTCCCTGAGGACAGATCTGCACATTCCTCCCCCCCCCAATAGCTAGCAATCCAAAACAGTCCAGTGGAGCCTGAGCGGTGGGTGTTGCCTTCTGATACACTTCTGGTGATGTCAGGGGGTGTGGCATATGGAAATAAGTTATGCTAATGAGCTATGCTAATGAGCTATGCTAATGAATGCCTGCGCCTCTTTTTCTACGAAATGACCCCTGACCATGAGCACTACTGAGGCAAGCACCAGGGCAGGGGTCCCCAAACTTGATGAGCCTGCGGAATTTTGACACGGCATGGTGGTTGTAGCCACAAAATGGCTGCTGCAGGAGGCAGAGCCAGCAACAAAATGGCTGCCGTAGCTTACCTTCAGTCACACAGTGAAGATTGCTGTGCTATGGTTGGCAGCTGCTGCCAAAGCAACATTTTTTAAAAAAATCTGCACAGCCAATCAAATCTCCAAAGGTCAGTCAGAAGTCTAGCTGGGCAAAAGCCCCACCTGGCCATGGTCACTTTCTAAAAACACTTGGCAGGTGCCAGCAAAGGGGTCAGAAGGCACCATTGGTACCTACAGGCAGCACACTGGAGACCCCTGCACAGGGGTTATTACATTACCAAAGAGATAGCCTTAGAAATAGGGTACCGAACACTTGGCCAGCAGACAGAAGGTCCCAGGTTCAATCCCCCACTGTCTCCAATTTAAGGGCCCTAGGCAACATCTAGTTTGAGAGACCATTCTCTGACGTCACCCTGGTTAGCCGCTGCCAAGACAATAATATACTCGATGGATTAATGATCTGACACGGGTAGGGCAGCTTCATCTATTCATAGCTCCTCGTCAATCCCGCCATTGACACGAGCTAAGTGCCGCAGCCCGCAATTAAATAGTGCCCAAACTCCCAGCTGCAATAGACGCAGGCACCTGAAATTCAAGTAGGCAAAGGACGTTTTGTAAAAAGAATTTACGAGCAGGTTAATTGTCCCTTGTCAGTTCAATTTGAGTGAGGAAAAGGTCCAAGGCAGGATCAGACTAGTGATTTTCGAGGCAATCGAGAAGATTTATCAAGATGAGTCATAAAGCACCGACCGAAGCCCTGCCAACACGTCTTTTGGGAACCCTTTTGCGGCGGTGACTCATTTGGGTTCGCACCAGAGGGACAGGAGCAAAGATATGGAGGGTTCCCCCCCCTCTGGGCTGCTCATTTCAAACGTTCTGATTGCCCTGCTGTTGGAGAGAAGATGTTGGACAGGACAGATCAACGGGCATAGCCTTTTAAGCCCAAATTGTCAATCTTGATCACATTGGTCAAAATGATTGGGTAGAATCCAGTTGATGCTCTGCCGATGGATGGAAGGGGAATCTTGGTCAATTCTCTCCATCACTGTGGTTCTTTACCCAGAAGGGTACTATAGCCTCCAGCGTGACCCTTTCTAGAGGTTCACAGGGTACTATTGTAGGAAGGGGAAGTAGGGAACTGATCCACTTCCATCAGCAGAAAGGTGGCAGGATCCAACTCAGCATTTTCTCTAAATTTTCACTGTTCTTTGCTAGATTGTTTCAGGGTGTTTTGTGTTTTTTTAACAACAGCTGCCTACAGACCAAATTGGACTAGACTCTGGGAATGCGGTGTCTGAAGCTCCCCGATCTTATCTGTTGTCAGGCATGTGGGGCCCTGATTCAGATCGGAACTGTGGTGCATGGGAAGGGAATTTAAAACCTTCCCCTCTTCACAGCTTTCTCCATCAAAATGGCTCCAGGTAGTGGCTCTTTTTCCCCCAGAAAACACACGGACACAGGAAACGGCCTTAAACTGAATCACACCCTTGGTCCATCGAGGCCAGTATTGTCTCCTCAGACTGGCAGCGGTTCTCCAGGGTCTCAGGTGGAGGTCTTTCACCTCCTAGCTGGTCCTCTTAGCTGGAGATGTCGGGGAGTGAACCTGGGACCTTCTGAATGCAAAGCAGAGGCTCTGCCACTGAGCCATGGCCCCTTGTAACTGTACACAGTTATGTACAGTACTCATAACTGTACTTGAGCTTTTCCCCCAGTAGACCAAATAACAGCTCCCAGAGCCATAAGAACATAAGAAAAGCCATGTTGGATCAGGCCAATGTTGGATCAGCCATGCTACTCTAGAAGTCTCCAGGCCACACTCTGTCACACAGTAGACAAACCCCAGGTTTCATCAGGAGGCCCACCAGCAGGGCCAGAACTCTAGAAGTCTTCCTACTGTGGGCCCCCAAGCACCAAGAGCAACACTGCCGCACAAGCCATTCTTGATCGTGAAAACAACACAGGAGGGAAGGCTTAGAGAGCCCTTTCCTTGCATCACAACCCAGATCTGAATCAGTCCCTCAAGCATCTGATAACTGCTTTTTAAAATGCTGGCAGCTGAGAACAGAGAGCTCACAGAGTTTTCTCTGCTTTGACCCTCCAAGATAAACCAGTATTCTCATTCCTACATTGCTGGTGGTTCTGAGGCTGAGAGATCAGGCCTGGCTGCCTATCTGAGAGTTGACCTCGGGGCTGTACCTGTTCCTGTCCAGAAATTCGAGCACCTATGTGCCAAAGCACGTGAGCAAATCCAAAAACAAGTCCCAAATTATTTACTATTTTAAAAAATCAGTCCCCGGGTTTACATGATACATACAAGCAATGCTCCCTCTAAGCTGTGGAGTCTTGTGAGCAAAAATTCTACTTTGTGAGCTACTGGCATTAAAGTTGTGAGCGAGCGATTTGACTTCTACATAAATCAGTTTGCTCCGGAGCCATCCTTCCTGAGCTAAGACAAAAATGTGTGAGCTGGAGGCTAAAAACTGTGAGCTAGCTCACACTAACTCAGCTTAGAGGGAACACTGCGTACAAGTTCCTAATTTTATGTGCAGAAAAAATAAACTTAACTACGGAGAGTGTGATTCCCTAATAACTACCAGCCAAGAGAAATAAAAGGTGAAAATCATGCAAGCCGGACAGGAAGCCTGGCCACAAGAGGTGTTATAAAGCGAGCCCTTTGAGTATAAACCACAACTAAAAAAAAAATGAGCTAATGATTCAGTGTCTGCTCTTCCACAAGGACAACATTTCTTGGCTGGACTGCAGCACAATGGCCCACAGTTTCTGCCAAAGGTAGTGCATTTACCCAGGCTAAAAAGAAAAGATGACGATATATTGATTGTTGGTTGGTTGGTTTTTTGCCATCAAGTCACAGAAGACTTATGGTAGGGTTTTTCCTTGTAGGGTTTTTCAAGGCAAGAGACGTTCAGAGGTGGCTTGCCATTGCCTGTCTCCGCATCATGACCCTGGTATTCCTTGGAGGTCTCCCATCCAAATACTAACTAGAGCTGACCCTGCTTAGCTTCCGAGATCCAACAATATCAGGCTAGCCTGGGCTATCCATGTCTGGGTGATACACAATTTACTTACTACAATAGATTTTGCTACTATAGAGGATTACATACCAAATCATAACGTTCTTGACGGACATCTGTTCAAGAAACTAAGCAGTATATTGATAAGATTGTAAGGAAACTATGTGACCACATATAAAAATTATTTTGATACCTTCAACAAATATTTAACTGGTCACATACCTAACATGTATTCTCCCTGTTCCTGTGCATTAGGTAAAAGGTAAAGTTCATAGTGGATTGCAGACTAGCAACAGAAGACATTCAACTGTTATCTATTTGTTACTTAGAAAATACATACGTTGCCACTCCAGATATCTGCTCAATAATATTAGTTTGACTGAATTCAAGTTACCTAGCTAAGGTTACCTAACTCTATTTAAAACGTTCATTCACATCTTTTACAGGAAGCTGGTTTCTATTTCCCTTTTCTATTTCTTGACAGACTTCCTACTCTGATTTTTAAAATACAGGAACATATTTAGCTTCTATTAAATGGCAATGCATTCAGAGAAATGCTTTCCTTTCGTTTGCAGGCAGATTTCAATGCTAAAGATCTTGAAAATGTAGGGGAGGGAGAAGAGATGACAGAAAGTCATTCATTGATCACAAAGAGCATCTTAAGTCATTTAATACCTAATCTGACTGACTGAAACTTGAGTACCAAATATTAACTCCTTCATTCAAATTGAGGCATGGTTTTTAGAGCTTCCAGGCACTTCCAAGCCCTAGCTGATGTGCAGTTTATCATGTATGAGAAACATGGCTCCTAGCAATTAAGACTCAGCAGTGAGATTCCGTAAGGGATATCTTCGTTAACTGGGGTTTTTTGGGGGGTGGGGGGTTTCATACATGAAATAATGTATATATCCCCAGAGCTCATCTGTGCAATAATCAGCAATCTATTCAAGCATCTTGCTTGTACCAGCATAAACTACAATGATCAGGTTGCTATAATTTGTGGAAGAAAGACTGGAACCCAACCCTCAATCAACGGCATGAGGTATCTTGTTTAAAGCAGTGGTCTTCAACCATTCCATGTCTAGGACCCCCTGAGCTACAACTACATAGCAGGAAATCATGTGACAGCCATATGACAGGAAGAGTGGGTCCACATGATCTCATCAGTGTCAAGGCTAGGACTACAGGCAGCAGAACGAGAAAGCCAGGCAAAAGAAAGGCAAAACAAGGGTCAACCTTGTTTCATCATTCTGCCATTCATTTCAGCATAAGGCAAAGAAAAGCAAGAGATATGATCTCTGTGCATGTGCACTAAAGAGACATTCATTCAAAACTCAACCAAAAACTTATGCCAGCTTGGAGGAGGCTTGCAACCCAACAGGTCAGGCTTTGTGACCTTCTTAGGGTCTTGACACATGGGCTGAAGACACTTAATTAAAAGAATTGGGCAAAGATAAAGGTTTCCCTTGCTTGAAAGCTAGGGAAAGGAGATTGTAAGCCGCTTTGACTGAGACTTCTTCTGTTAGTGAAGGGCAGGGTATAAATCCAATCTCTCCTCCTCCTCCTCCCCCCCCCCCGCTCCAAATACTAGCCAGGACCAACCCTGCTTAACTTCTGAGATCTGACGAGCTCGTGCTAGCCTGGGTTATCTAGGTCAGGGATTGGGACTGTAAAAAAAGTTAAAATATTGTTGCTGGACGGGAAATAAAGGGGGTGAAGTGACCTCGGGGCTTCCTAGTTATGCTTCACCCAGGGGTCATTTCCTGCAGGAGCGCAGCTCCGGCAGTAAAGAGCCCAGGGGGCGGGCACATGCAACAAGCCCCGCCCCCTGCTCCCATCAGCCCTCAGTCAGAGCAAGAAGCAGCCAGGTAAGTTGCAGAGCTCCCTCCGGCCCCCTGGTCCAAAACAGTCCAGTGGTACCTTTAAAACCAAGTTTTATTCAGGTACAAGCTCTCCCTCCTCTGCCAGGACAGATCTGAACATTCCCCCCCACACACAATAGCTAGCAATCCAAAACAGTCCAGTGGAGCCTGAGCGGTGAGTGTTGCCTTCTGACACACTTCTGGTGATGTCAGGGGGTGTGGCATATGCAAATAAGTTACGCTAATGAGCTCCTGCACTTCTTTTTCTACGAAATGACCCCTGGCTTCACCAGTTCTCCGTCTTTACCTGGATCGTGCGCGGACGCTCCTGGCTGATTGTGATGGTTCTGTTATAGACTTCCAGGGTAACAACGGAAGAGAACGGTGCCGTCTTACTGCCTTGGCTGTTCTGGATCTTGATGGTGAATGGGGTGAGAGTGGAGTCACTGGAGCACAGCCCAACCAGCTGGTAGATGCAAGTGCCTGCAAAATCATATCTCTGCCCATCAAAGGTAGCGTAGTGATGGTCCCCGGCTGCCGAGCAAGTGGCGTGGCTGCGGGCATAACAGCCCCGGACACCGTCGACCGTGGCACATCTCTCGCTGGCCTTGCAGCTCGCCGGCTGGCACACCATCATGCCCAGGCTGGGGTCACACCTGCAGCGAGAGCTGCAGTCCTCATCGGCCCAGAACTCCTCCCCGGGCTTATAGTAGAGGCCGTTGTGGGTGCACCCGCAGCTCCCCACGGGGACGCACTTGTCGGCGCTGAGGACGTAGCCATCGTTGCATTGGCAGGTTTCTGAGCAGGGCATGCTGCACGTCGAAGGGGCGGAGCGGTCCGCACAGCTGGCGGGGCAGGCGTTTCCGCAGGCCTCGTAGTGGCTGTTTTCAGGGCAAGGCAAAGCTGCGGGGAGACAGGAGGCAGAAAAATGACAGCAAGCGAAGAGATCGGGGACTAATTTGACCTGTGATGGCACCATGCAGGCAGGGTCGACATCACCATCCCCTGAGATGGGCAAACTTCTAGGGCCCGGGACATTCTGGTGGGGTCCCCATCCACACACCTCCCCCGCCACCTGTCTGTACCCATGCTCCCAACGGCCCAGAGTCATTGAGGAAGAGCATGTGGGTGGTGCCCATGTGGTGGCACTCCTGGTGTCCATGGCAGCGGCACTCACAGCCGCATCCCCTGGCCAGTGCTGCTGGGGGAAAGTGTGCAAGTGGTGCAGGGGACTGAGTCTGGGTGGCGGAAGGGCTTGCAAGGGGAAAGCAGATGCCTAGGCAGCGGGGGGGGGGCAGCGCCTGGGTGCTCTCTCCCCAGGACCGCCCCCAAACCAGAATCAGCCCTGCACACAAACAGTGGTCCCAGCCAGACCTCTGACAGTCTTGTGACTGACACATCCCCAAATGTCATTGTTACCTATAGCGGCTACCTACATCCCAGTCCTGTCTGCCCAGTTTCCTTGCAGTATCTTTTAAGGACGGCTACAAATTGTTGGAATGGACAAGGTCTGGTGTACAAAGAACATAAAAAGAGCCCTGCTGGATCAGACCAATAGTCCATCCCGTCCAGCATCCTGTCTCACACAGCAGCCAACCAGTTCCTTTGGATGGCCAACAGCAGGACGTAGAGGCTGAGGCCTTCCCTTGATGTTGCCTCCTGGCTCTGGGATTCAGAGGCTTAGTGTTTCTGAATGTGGAGGTTCCACTCAGCCACCATGGCTAGTAGCCATTGATAGACTTATCCTCCATGAATGATTCTCATCCCCTTTATTCCTGTGGCCATCATGACATCTTCTGACAGCAAATTCCATATTTTAATCACTCTCGGTGTAAAGTAGTATTCCCTTTTGCCCGTCCTGAATCTACTGCCCATCAGCTTCTTTGGATGCCCTAGAGCAGTGCTTCTCAACCTTCCTAATGCTCTTTAATACAAGTTCCTCATGTTGTGGTGACCCCCAAATACAAAATTATTTTTGTTGCTACTTCATAACTATGTTTTCCGATGGTCTTAGGCGACCCCTGTGAAAGGGTCGTTCGATCCCCAAAGGGTTCGCAACCCACAGGTTGAGAACCGCTGCCCTAAAGTGCTAATATTTTGGGAGAGTGAGAAAAATTCTCTTTGTCCCCTGCAGGGGGCAGCAAGAAGACAGTGAGATAGGATAGTGAGGTCAGCACCTTCTCTTCCGTTTCCCCTGTCTCCCCGTTGCTACTCCTGCTTCTTCTCTTTCTCAGCTGCAGTGTAGCCAGGTCCCTACCTCTGTCTCTCCTCATCACTATCAAGTTTGATAGTTCCCGAATAAAGCTTTATCTACACTTTAATCAGGCTGTGCACCTCTGCTGTGTCAATTACTCTGCTAACCCAAATAATGTATCAGCAGGCATGATAAGGAGCAGGTTTAAGATTCGGAGGAGAAGATTGTTGGAAGGTTGAGGGCCTGATACAGCCTGGAGGGAGTGGAGGGAGAGGAGACGGGTCCATCTATTACTGCATCCCACTTTCCTTACAGACGCTTCACAGAGAAGCCGTACACCCATCACTGAAATTAGCTTTATACAGAATCAGGTCGTCAGACTGGCATCCCCACCTGCTTTTAGTGTGAGCTGCACAATTGTTGTGTGCAATTATTTCTGGACTGGTTATTCATGCCTATTATACTCCTTACCGGACAATCGCCAATGCATTATGCATTGTTCAGAACTAACCATACAAATCAGATCAGCTACTATTAATGATTTGCAGAACGAATTTGAGGGCTGCATTTTTAAGAGGGGTGGGCAATTTTATAGGAGTGGGACTTTCCTTAGATCATCACTGGATTTATTCTAGCTTTCACGCTGTAAGCAGCCTGGTTGGGCTATTGAAGAAGAAGAAGAGAAGAGATTGGATTTATACCCCATCCTTCACTACCCAAAGGAGTCCCTTCCCCTCCCCACAACAGACACCCTGTGAGGTAGGTGAGGTTGAGAGAGCTCTTTCGAGAACTGCCCTTGACGGAACAGCTCTGAGAGAACTTGTGACTGACCCAAGGTCACACCAGCAGCTGCATGTGGAGGAGTGGGGGAATCAAACCCAGTTCTCCCAGATTAGAGTCTGTGCGCCTAACCACTACACCAAACTGGTTCTCTCCAGTTATGGAACAAGGAACAGGAGGTAGGAATTTGGTAGGAATTCAGCTTCATGTCTGTGCTGGGATTCGCACTCACCACAGCCACTCTGAGCTCTCCAGTCCCGGATGACCACACCCTCTTTGCGGCAGTTGGTAGCATAGACGCTCAGCGCTTGGCACAGGATGCTTTTGGCACCGCCATTGAGGCAGACGTCATAGACACAGCTGTCGAAGAAGTCATCAGGGTTTAACTTAGAGTGGCATTCGCGGAAAGGCCCCCCATCCGCCTTGGCGATCAGCCCACAGAACTCCTCACTCTCAAAGAGCCGCCGCTGCTGCTCCTCACAGACGGGGCAGTCCCCCTTGCAGAAGTCCCAGCAGAAAGGGTCGCGGTCCTTTACTTTCCAGCTTCTACCCCACTCCACCACGGACGCGGGAGTGTCCCCTGTGGGGGTCAGCATATCGTCGTCAGGGTTTTGGTTGAAATTCCCACAGAGGCCACAGATGGCGCCATAGTAGCTGCTGGGCAGGGTTATCTCCACCAACCAGCTCCAATCGTAAGAAACGACCAGGCCGAAGTTAGTCTCTAGCACAGCCTGCAGACCGCTCTGGAAGAGCTGCATCTTCCCATCCTCAAGAGTCACGGGCAGGTTCGTGATGACCCCATTCAGCTGGAGAAAGGGGACAGAATCGTTAATGCATCTACCTCTATCACAGAACCATGTCGCTTGACAGAGAACAAGGCTATCAGGTTTCTAATCTCCTGTGTAATATAAATCACCCTCCTGCAGTTGATAGCTGATTATTTCAGACTCAGTCTACAGATTCTTTGATATCACGGTAATACCACAGGGGTAACTACAACAATATGTCAATTACCAACTTTAAGCGCTGGCCATCTGTCAATTACCAGTTGGCAACTAGAATTGACCTATAGTTATCTTAAGATGGGTAATGGACATATCTCAGTATTTAACATTATAGTGATATGTCAATTACCAATTTCTCCTAGGGGCCTGAAGGAGAGAGCAAGTAACAGAAATTCGGCAACAAAAGTGCAGCGGAAACCAGCGTGTGGATGCCTCATTTGCCACTGCACAAGTTTCCTGGTGGCAGTGGAAGGAACACAGAAAAGCACTCCCATATGAATGTGCCCATAAGAAGAAGAAGAGATTGGATTTATACCCCGCCCTTCACTCCCTGAAGGAGTCTCAGAGCGGTTTACAATTTCCTTTCTCCTCCCCTCCTCACAACAGACACCCTGTGAGGTAGGTGGTGCTGAGAGAACCCTCTTTAGAACTGCCTGTGAGAGAACAGCTCTGAAAGAACTTATGACTGACCCAAAGTCACAACAGCAGCTGCATGCGGAGGCATGGGGAAGCTTTCATGGACTAGAGCCCCACTGGTAGAGGCATGACCAAGTGGGCGCTTGTACATGAAATCTTGTGCTGGGATAAAATCTTGTTAACCTTTCAGGTGTCACAAGATTCTTGTTTATAGTATCTGATGGGAAACCTGAATTCTGGAGAAAATCTTCTTTCTTAAAGCAACCCAGAATTGTGGGTCTATCACACTTTCCTTGAATCCCTTTCCCTTGTCATTTCCTCTGTTAAGGCCTATCAGAACTAAAAAGGCTTCACCATTGTTCACGCGGTGCTCTTAAGAACTGTTGTTCAGATGGTCCTAGGTGGGTCTCAGGATCCCCAACCAAAAATTCTCACCACACTACACAGACAGTCCATACATAGTAAAAAGGTAAAAAGGTAAAAAGCCAGTCGAATCCGACTCTAGGGTTGCAGTGCTCATCTCTGTTTCAAAGCCGAAGAGCCAGCGCTGTCCAAAGACGTTTCCGTGGTCATGTGGCTGGCATGACTAAACACCAAGGTGCACGGAATGCTGTTACCTTCCCACTGAAGTGGTACCTATTTATCTCCTTGCAATTTCTTGCTTTCGAACTGCTAGGTTGGCAGGAGCTGGAACTCGAGACGGGAGCTCACTCCGTCATGCGGCACACTAGGGTCTTGAACTGTTGAACTACCGACCTTCCACAGCCTGCAGTTCAGCGTCTTAACCACTTGAGCCACCACACCTCCTTCCATACATAGTAGTTGCCAGTTTATGCCAAGATAGCTACATGCACCAAATCACACAATGTGTGTGTAGGAAACACCTGAAAAATGGCAGCTTCCCCATGGTAATATGGTGTTGAGCTGTGCCAGGAAAAACAGTGGCTACTATCATACCCACATGTCCATGTAAATCCTCTGGACTGATCACTTTATTTGTGGCTGAAGGAATGTCCCTTAATGTGGAGTCACTCTTTTGCCAGAATCTTTGTTATGGTCACCTTGCCCTACTCTGCTTGTGACATAAAGTGGTTCCGATTAAGTGGGTTAAACTTGAGAGTTTTGGGCCAAGGCCATTCAAGGAACTTCAGAGCTGAGGGTGATTTGCACCTGGATCTCCCTAGTATACACACACTATCATATAATAGTGATGCAAGAAAAGACCCAGTTTTGCCGAATCAGGCCATACAAGACCATGAATGTGGAGCTAAGTTTACTTTTCAACCCAGTGTAAGCCAGCAGTGCACACAAACCCTGATTCCAGTCCTGCTGAGACCACAATCTAACTCTGTGCCTTGAAGGTACACATCTACTAAAGGCGAAGGAAATCAAGCGCACAAGCAGAGAGAACATGGTAGAAGCCAGCTCAGGAGAGTTCATTCTTGGGTGGAAATATACTAGGATCAGGGACCACGTGCATTCCTCCAACCTGGCCAGGTGCCCTGACCAAGAACGATGGCTCTAGCCTGTGGCAGGTGGACCTACCAACCTCTACTAACAGCCATGTTCCTTTTACAGCCATGTTCCCCTGAGAGCCGGTTTGGTGTAGTGGTTAGGAACACGGACTCTAATCTGGGAGAACCAGGTTTGATTCCCCACTCCTCCACATGCAGCTGTTGGTGTGACCTTGGGTCAGTCATAAGTGCTGTCAGAGCTGCTCTCTTGAGGGCAGTGCTTGAGAGAGCTCTCTCAGCCCCACCTACCTCACAGGGTGTCTGTTGTGGGGAGGGGAAGGGAAAGGAGTTTGTAAGCCGCTCTGAGGCCCCAATCACACGGGAGGCTTTGATCCGCAAGAGGGACAGATCGGGGGTGCATCAAGCGGGCGCAATCACACCGCAACATCTGGGAAGCAGCGTGCACCCGTCCCCGATCCGTCCCTTCCAGCTGAAGATGCGGATCAGGAAAAAACCTATGAAACACTAGTACTTACCGAAAAATCCGCTGCAGGGGCAGATGTGTGATCACCGGCGCACCCGTCTCTCCCGCAGCATGCGAGGTCCTGCCAAACTGCGCATGCACATGCATGCACAGCGGGCTCTGTATAGAAATATTGATTCCTATAGACCCCTGCCTCTCCCCTGGAATGTACCCCTGCTGTTCTGATTTCCTATGCAAGCCAGATGGCTGACCATTTTTGGTCGATTGCCTGCCATAAACATTCCTTCACTCGCTGGCAGAGGCCAGAAACAAGCTAATACGCACGTAGACCCATGGGAAGGTGGTACCCTGGGGATCATCTTACTGCAGAGGATGATTCCCAGATCTAGCCTATCCCCCATGACAATCCGAAAGGTGGACAACCCCCTGTCTATTGTAATTGGCTGATGGCCACAGCTGATTGTAATCAGATTGGGGTTTAATTGTCTGATCCCTTGGAAGAGAGCTCAGTTTCTTCTCTTGCTCTCTCCTTCATGTTGAATTGTACCTGGGAAAGGCTGTCCCAGGCAGAACAAAGGATTCTTTGGTGCAGCTGAGCACATGGCTGCATACTTGCACAAAGATGGGATTTCTGCTGAAGATCCCGTGGGATCTTGTTGGACTGTATACTTGGACATTCTTGACTATGGATCCTCCTGGTAATTATGCATATCTCTAATGTCTAGTCAGGGCCAAGACCCTAACCCCGGAAAACCCGCTGCAAAAAAGAACCTCCTACAGAGGAGGACTTACCTGCAGCACCACAGCAAGTGCAGCCGTGGGATCGCTGCCGCGCCCGTTTTTGCGTATCAATCCCGGCTTCCCGCTCAACTGTGCATGCGCACACATGCACAGTTCGACTGCCGCGCTCTTCTTTCTGTGGCTTCCCCTCAGCATCTGATCATGCCGGGGAGGAACTGCACGGCGGATGGGGGGATCTGTCTGATCCCGCCACCACGCTTCTCTTTTGGTGCGGCTCAAAAAGGCCGCACTTTGGCCGCGCCTATTTCCCCCAGTGTGACAGGGGCCTGAGACACCTTTGGATAGTGAAGGGTGGGGTATAAATCCAATCTCTTCTTCTTCTTCTTCTACATCATGTTCTGACTTGAGGCTAAGTTATATGAGCACCATGATATATAGACTCACCCGGATTTTGCCAACTTCCTTCCTGTGGATGGAGATGTTGTACCCATACACATAGATGTTGGTTATTTTCACAAAGGAAATGGCCTGGCTGCCTCTATTGTCGTTCTTCTCGTCCACTCTGAAGGGTACCAGTGTGGAGTCATTGCCACAGTACTTGGCAATGGTGTAGGTACACGTGCCCATGAAATCGATGTCCCGCCCATCGAAGGTGTGGTAGTGCGGGTCCCCCCAACCATAACAGGTCTCGTTGTAGAGCGGGACACATGTCGCCCGGCCGTCCTCTAGCTTGCAGGTCTCCTTGGTCCGACACTTTAATGTTTTGCATGGATCTGAAAGAAGAGATGGTGGCAGTTGTGGTGCAGAAGAGGTCTCACCCAAGATGTTGATGGTCGTAGAAAACACATATATCATCACCAGTGATCCCTCTAAACTGAGTTAGTGTGAGCTAGCTCACAGTTTTATAGCCTCTGGCTCACACATTTTTGTCTTAGCTCAGGAAGGATGGCTCCAGAGAAAACTAATTTATGCAGTAGCCAAATCGCTCGCTCACAACTTTCATGCCAGTAGCTCACAAAGTAGAATTTTTGCTCACAGGACTCCACAGCTTAGAGGGAACTTTGATCATCACCTATTTCATTGCACATGTTGGGTGATCTACTAATCTGTATGATGTGCTCACCAATGACTATTCCCAGAGGTTAACTCTATCAGAGATACTTCCATAGTATCCATATTCTTGTGCAATAGCTTGGGTGTACTGCAATGAGTTCATTGGCATAAACATGTAACACACGGAATGAAGACTGGCAGTCTTTAAGCAGGGGCTGGACAAACACTTGTCAGGGATGCTCTAGGCTGATCCTGCATTGACCAGGGGGTTGGACTAGATGGCCTGTAGGGCCCCTTCCAACTCTGTGATTCTATGATTCTAAGAGACTGACCCCCAATGACGAAGGACATACACAGCTCCCAGAGGCTATGTGCAGCACATCTCACCACTGTACCGGAATTTCCAGCTGTGCATCAGCTCTAGGTCTAGATTTGACAATAGAAAACTAAGGTGTGTTTTTAAAAAATATTTTATGGTCTGCTTCTAACTTGAGAACTGTTTATGGATTGGAAGGGGGAAGTTGCTCAGTGGTTCTTTATGTTGTTTTTAATGTTTGGGGTTTGTTTTGAGAATGGCTTGTCACAAATATGGTTAAACGTACAGTGTTGATTTTAATGCTTTTATAGTACTGTTTTTACTTGGGAACTGCCTCAAGCAGGCCTCTGGCAGGGCAACCTATGAATTCTCTAAAGAAATAAACAGCTTTGAAGAGAGAGTTCAGCCGAGGCTTTAGTTCCCAGGGCATTTCAGATATTGTTCTTTTCCCATCTCCTCTGGCCAAACAGGTCTTGCATGTTTGTGACCTTCCATGTTCAGAGGCAACTAAGCCTCTCAACCCCAGAGCCAGGAGGCAGCATCAGGGGAAGGCCTCGGCCTCTATTCTCTGCTGTTAGCCCTCCAGAGGAACTGGCTGGACTAGATGGACCACTGGTCTGATCCAGCAGGGCTCTTCTTATGTCTTTGAATCTGCAAAGTTGGCAAACCAAAGTTGAAAGTGGGATATGTGGAGGGGTCGTTTCGTAGAAAAAAAGCTAGGGGAACTCATTAGCATAGCTCATTAGCATATGCCACACCCCCTGACATCAGGGGCCCGGCGGTGGACCTGCAAGGCCGGCGGGAGTGCGAGGAAGCCCCGCCAAGGCCCTCCCTGGCCCCAGGCAGGCAGGGGTGGGGAGAGGCAGGGAGGAAGCAACTTACCCTCCCTCTTCTCCTGCCTCCTCCTGGCTGAATGAGGGCCGGAAGCGGGGTGGCCGGAAGCAGGGGGTGGGGCTTCGTCGTGTGCCCTCCCCCCGTACCGGGGAACTGCGATCCCCCGCAATCCCCCCCGAATCGACCTCTGGATATGTGTATATGTAGACCATAAGCACAAATTCCCAAATTGCTTTCAATTCTTGAGTGGGGGCCACTTCTGTGTAGGAAAACGTCCCCAGGCACTTTAAAGATTTAAAAATGTATTAAGGCCAAAGCATCCATAGAAAAAAATTGCATGTGAAAGAGCTCATTCTAGTCCACAAAAACCTGTGCCTCCATAAAGGTGTTTGCCTTTTAGGCACCAAGAGACTCTTTCTGGGGTGTCTCACCAAGTGGCCAAGAGAATCAATGACTTTTGCACAAAGGTGCCAGCCAGGGCCACCCATTGCTCATGCTCTCCTGCAAACCCCTGTCTCTGCCCATTTTAGGCTGCCTTAATGCAGCTCCGCTGGGCACTCGAGACTGATTGTGGCACAGATACAACAAGAGGGGGAAGGCATTCAACACAAGAACCACTTCCTGGCCAGTTTCCTTAGCTTGAACAGGAAGTGGTGGTGGCTACAAGAAGAAGAAGAAATAGAATTTATACCCCACCCTTCCCTCGGAGTCTCAGAGCGGCTTACAATCTCCTTTCCTTTCTCCTCCCCACAACAGACACCCTGTGAGGTAGGTGGGGCTGAGAGAGCTCTCTCGAGGACTACTCTTGAGAGAACAGCTCTGAAAGAACTTGCGACTAACCCAAGGTCACTCTAGCAGCTGTATGTGGAGGAGTGGGGAATCAAAGCCAGTTCTCCCAGATTAGAGTCCGCGCTCTTAACCACTACACCAAACAGGCATAGACAGCTTCAAGAGGGAACTGGATAAACATATGGCGCAGAGGTCCATCAGTGGCTATTAACCACAAGGTATAGATGGAATACTCTGTCTGGGTCAGTGATGCTCTGTATTCTTGGTGCATGGGAGGCCACAGTGGGAGAGCTTCGGGAGTTCTGGTCCTGCTGGTGGATCTCCTGATGGCACCTGGGTTTTGTCCAATGTGTGACACAGAGTGTTGAACTGGCTGGGCCATTGGCCTGATCCAACATGGTTTCTCTTATGTTCTTATGCCAAGAACTCCCTACACCTCCTGCCCTGGTGAGACCCGGGTCAGCTAGCTCCTCAGAATGCCTCTTCCAAAAGCTCCATCCATCCATTCCTTGACTTCACCTCTATTGATGCAGCTCATGATTCCGTCCTGGATTTTGCAGGTCTCGTCACTGCGGCAGCTGTGGGACTCACAGACAACCCCCCGGCCAGGGATGCAGCTGCAGAGTTTCTGGCATTCGTCCTGCAGGACTGTCTCGTGGGGCTACGAGAACATTTGCCAAGGGAAAGCAAAACATTACTGACAACCGTATCATGGTGCTGTTTTTTTAAAACTGGTGAAGTTATATTAGTTACACACAGGGCTCTAGTCGGGGGGGAGCTCTCAGGTACGGAGCTCCGGAAGAGAACCTCAAGGGGGCGGGGCGGTCACGTGGTGAAGCCCCGCCCCCTTCTTTACCCTGCCCTCTGCTTCGATCCTCATTCCGTTTGGGAATGAGGATGAAGCAGGAGGGTAAGTAGCCGGGCCTTCTGACACACTTCCGGTGATGTCAGGGGGTGTGGCCTTCTGTCACTTCCGGTGATGTCAGGGGGCGTGGCATATGCAAATAAGTTATGCTAATGAGTTATGCTAATGAGCTCCGGCAGCTCTTTTTCTACAACAAGACCCCTGGTTACACGGAAGCCAGATCTGGGAACAGAATTCCCACCCCTTCTTTCCTAACTATTATGTTGCTCTCCCCTTTGCTCCTGATTTAGGAGGAAGAGAACTCAAGAGTTCTGGTTCATATACTTGGAAAGGTAATCAGATGAAACCTTCACAAGGGAGCCAAGCAGCTCAGCAGGCGGTAAAAGGCAGAGCCTGGAAATTTCTAGAAAAGCCATTGTGTGCATTTGACCTATTTTTTTACACTTGTGATTGAACTGAGTTGCAAAACACTATCTTTTGATGAATTACTTTTAGTAAGAAATGTCAGTGCAACTCTTTAAGGGGGACCGTGGTTCTCTGGCTGTGGGCTTCTGCAGTTGGATACAGGCACTTTTATGCTCATCCTGTTGCAAACCAACACATGAAGCTGAGTGAGACCCTTGGTCCATCAAGTTCAGTATTGCTTACTCAGACTGGCAGAGGCTCTCCAGGGTCTCAGGCAGAGGTCTTTCACGTCACCCACTGCCTGGTTCTTTCAACTAGAGATGCCGGGGATCAAACCTGGGTCCTCCTGCATGCAAAGCAGATACTCTACCCTTGAGTCATACCCTCTCCCAATAAGCCATACCCACTCCCCAATCCAAAGGGAGTAGTGGCTTGATCTCAGCTTCGCTGCAGCGCCCCCACTGGGGATGGCCAGAGGGTGCAATTGCAGCTTCTAGGACATCAAGCGATATGAGGATCCAGAACTTTCCCCATAAAGCTTCGGAATCAGGGTCAGCACCCCACTCTGAACAGCTCTCTATTAAGAAACAGACAAGGCTTCTCCCGCCCACGGAACCAGCCACACCACTAGCCCTGCCCACCCCTCAGGCCAGAAAAATGAGTTACAAGTCATGCATCTGTCTCAGGTTAATATGGGTTCCTCCAGAGGATCAGAAAACATCTGACCAGCTCCTTAAGCATGGTTTTCAACACCTGGGACTAGTCTTGGTATTCCAGCAAAAAGAGAAACCAGCCCTCGCAGTAAGTCAGAGACAGAGTACACACTTTCATGTACAAGATTCCAGAGTTAGTCCTTGGCATATCTCATTGGATCAGGCCTGTAGCCACAGGGGGCATTTGGGGGCAATGCCCCCTCAGATGAGTGCCGCCCCCGCAGACAAAACAAAATTAAAAAATCAAAAATGTAAGATGCCCCCAGGCACAGTCAGAAAAGCTTCAGTCTCATTTTCTTTTTTCTGGGCCAAAAAAATTAATAGGTTTCTAAAAATGAAAAAAAGAATTAAAATAAAATAAAATTGCCCTCTGCCCCCCTGGGTTTCCCGATGCCCCACCAACCAGAATTTTCTGGCTACGCCCCTGAGTTGAATGCCAGAGAGATGGAGAAGGGACCCGAAATAGTGGGTACATCGGTAGCAGACAGAACTAGGCTAGGTGGAACAACGATCTGATTGCATAAATTCAAGACATTGCCGGGGGCAGTACCTTATAATAGCGTCCATTGGCAGAGCATCCACAGCTGTCCACAGTGATGCAGGCAAGACCGTCGAAGAAGAATCCATCGTCGCACTGGCAGCCCTCCGAGCAAGTCTCGGGGCACGTCCGGGACTCGGTGATGCCGGCACAGTCGGCGGAGCAGACGTCGGCACAGAGCTCATAGTGGCTGTTGAGTGGGCAGCTCAGAGCTACAATACAGAGAGCTCAGACTGTTGGGAAAGATCTTCATACTATTTAAGGTCTAGAAATGGAGGGGTCTCAAGAGGAAGATTAGGCAGAGGAGGAAGAGAAAGTGGAACACAAGGGATCGAAGTCACTGGCTTCCCTTCCCACCTTGCACTGCTGGCAGTGCCCTGGACAATGGTTGAAAACATGGAGCAAAAAGTCTGGAGTTGTTCTCCCAACCTCAGTCGGTTGCAGCTCAATCAAGTCTGAACGAGACTGACTTGAATGGTCGTGGAATTCAGCAAGATAGTACTCACAGAAAAAACCAGGA
>NW_015165275.1:45500-50630 GCF_001447785.1 Gekko japonicus | reverse complement strand
AGCAGGAGAGTACTCACGGCAGAAGGACGGAGTCCTCCAAGGCTGGACAGATACCCCAGCCTCATGGCAAGCAGACACATAGCTCTCAATGCTCTGGCACAAGACTTGGCTGTCCCCGTTACCCAGGCACAGGTCATAGATGCAGTCATCAAGATACACACTGGGGTCCACTTTGCTGTGGCAAGCACTGAGGGGCCCGTCCGATGCCGTGAGCAGCCCACAGTAGTTGCGCAGCTTAAAAATGTCCTTCTTCCTCTCCTCGCAGACCGGGCAGGTGTTTCCAGAGCATCCATCTGAGCAGGCCCCAATAGCCCCAGGGACAGACACTTTCCAGGCAGATCCAAAGGCAGCCACGTTGGAGGCGGCTGTGCCGTCAGGAAGCAGCAACTCGTCATCCTTCCGCCCGTTGTAGTTCCCGCACAGGCCACACATCTGGCCTTGGTAGCTGCTTGGGACGGTGACCGTGGCACGGTAAAGCAAGTTGTAGTGTACAACAAGGCCAAAGTCAGTTTGTATCACAACATTGTTACCGTGTTGATAAGCTCTGAGACGTCCATCGGACAGGGCTATGGGGAGCCGCTGGAACACTCCGTTCACCTGGAGGAAGAGGAGTGTGAGCAGCAGGACATATAAGCTGGGTCTTGGATTGTCCTCAAACTGGCCTCAAGAATCCTGCTACACTTACAGGCTTACTTCACACAGCCGTTCTTGGCACATTGAAGTCAACCCCGGCTGCCTTCTTCAGTGGATTTGGATGTGCTGGATGTGTGCATCTCCAAAATCACTAAAGGATGGATTGTTGGCCATAATAGATGCACCCATTCACAAAATAGTGTTGCGACACAGGCACATTCAGGGTACAAGAATCTAACTAAAGGCCCTTCTTGAGGGTCATCCAACACCACTCTTAGAAGAAGACGACTGTCACCAACTCTAGCAGATCTTCTGAGCCAATGGATGCTGCTCACAGAGAGCCACATTCTCAATCATCATCACAATCAATCAATCAATCAATCAAAAGAGAAATGGGACTACTAAATGCCCATCAAGCACCCACATAAAGTAATTCTAAACATATTAACAACGAATATTAAATGGATAGCTCTAAAATATATTTTAAAAAATTCAGTGCAATGAAAACTGAATTCAGTGCTGAGCCCGGGATAAGTAGCGCGGTAATGTCTCACTAAATTAGTTTTAAAAAAATAATAATCAGGCAATGGATTTGTCTCATATTAAAAATGTTTACTCCAGTTACCAGCACAAACAAAAAAATCCTGTTCCCACTCCTCATAGAAGGAGCTATAAATCGCCTGTCCTGGAACAACACAACTGTATAAGAACATAAGAAGAGCCCTGCTGGATCAGTCCAGCCTCCTGTCTCACACAGTGCCCAACCAGTTACTTTGGAGGGCCAACAACAGGGCATAGAGGCCGAGGCCTTCTCCTGATGTTGCCTCCTGGTTCTGGGACTGAGAGACTTAGTGCCTCTGAATGTGGAGTTTCCCCTCAGTCACCATGGCTAATAGCCACTGATAGACTTAGCCTCCACGAATCTATCTCATCCCCTTCTAAAGCTGTTTATTCCTGTGGCCATCACTACACCCTCTGGCAGCGAATTCCACATTTTAATCACTCCCTATATAAGAACATAAGAATAGTCTTCTCGCCTTCCCTCTCCCACCTTCTATCTTTCTTCTTCATGTCCTTTCTTTACCTCTCTAGTCTTCCTTCCTGCTTTCTTCCTGCCTTGACTTCTCTGTCTCCTTCCCTACTTCTATTCACTCTCCCATCTTTCCCCTCCCCCCCCAGATGTTCCCTTTCGCCTCTTCCAGTGTCCTTCAGTCCTCTAATATTTTTTTCTCTATCATTTTAATTCTAGTTCTTCGCTGGTTCCACATGACTTCCAGCACACCTGTGTTTACTTCTGGGCATGCTGTCAGAAGGGTAGAGCCCCAAATCAGAATCCCACATTGAAGAACAGTCAGATGACATGTGGAAGAGATACATGAAGGAATAATCACTCCTGCTCTGAACAGATTACTCCCACAGGGTCAAGGATCCAAAGCTCGTTGCCATGTTTGTGTTTTGTGTTCCTCTAACAATGAAATTCTAACATCGTACTTTTTGGGTCATTTATATTTCTGATCTAGCAGCAAAATTGATAAAGGAAACCTAGACTGATGTAGACGTATGGCATGGAGCAAACCATGAGTTTCTGCCCCGGATATTTGGAGGGTGGAACCTGGGGAGGGCGGGGATTTGGGGAGGGGAGGGACCTCAGCAGGGTACAATGCCATAGAGTCAACTCTCCAGAGCAACCATTCCCTCCAGGGGAACTGAACATGGCTTTGATCATCCATCAAAACCTGGATTCAATACTTTCCAACTAAGATGACATGTGGAAGAGATACATGAAGCAATAAGCACTCCTCTAAGCTGAGTTAGTGTGAGCTAGCTCACAGTTTTTTAGCCTCTGGCTCACACATTTTTGTCTTAGCTCAGGAAGGATGGCTCTGGAGCAAACTAATTTATGCAGTAGCCAAAATCACCTGCTCACAACTTTAATGGCAGTAGCGCACAAAGTAGAATTTTTGCTCATAGGGCTCCATAGCTTAGAGGGAGCACTGTTTCCAACCTCCTTTTCCACAACCCGTGGGACACAC
Organism: Gekko japonicus; assembly: GCF_001447785.1. Lineage (NCBI taxonomy): Eukaryota > Metazoa > Chordata > Lepidosauria > Squamata > Gekkonidae > Gekko > Gekko japonicus. The sequence continues at coordinate 47,964 of NW_015165275.1, read as the reverse complement.
ATTCTGTTGGATCTTTAATAGCTTCCAAGTGTTGCATGTACTAGTAGGATTAAGAGACCTACCTTGACTAGCCCCTTCATTTTCTGCAGCAGGGTGAGCGTGGTGTCATAGACTTCCACGGAGATCATCTTGTTGACGGAAACTTTCCCACTCCCCCAAGCTTCATTCTCCTCTTTGACAGTGAAGGGCGTCAAATGTGCCTTGTCTGTGATATGGGTCTTAGCAAGAATGTAAGTGCAGGTGCCCTGGAAGTTGAAGTGCAACTTGTCGAAGGTGATATAATGAGGATCACCAGTGGCCAAGCAAGATGCAGAACCAGCCGAGTGGCATTTCTGGATGCCGTCGACCACCCTGCACTCTTCATTTGGGCCACAGGAGAATTTCTTGCAGGTGACGGCGCCACCAGCCTGGCACATGCATTGCAGATCACACTGCCGAGTTGGGTAAAAGGTCTGCCCCGCTGAATAGTATCGGTCCTGGTACACGCAACCACATTTAGACATGGGGACACAGCGGTCACCGCTCAGCACAAAACCTTGGTCGCAGACACAGCCTTCTGTGCAGTGCGCAGAGCAGGGGAGGGGTGAGTAGAGGCTGCTGCAGGTTTGTTGACAGCCTCTGGCGCAGAGCTCATAGTGGCTATTCTGGGGGCAGACTGGCTCTGGAATGAGAAAGTAAAGACATGCCTTATCTACCATTCATATCTTGCTTAATCGGCATCATTGGGTTTGGATCGTACCTAGGGATGGGCACAACTGGGGGAAAGTGGTTCCGTGCAGTTCGTTGTTCATGATGTGCCTGGTTTGCGAACCATGAACCATCATGAATTTTTAGGGGCCAAACGAACCAGTTCAGTTTGTGAGGTTCATGACCCACTAGAACAGCCTCCCAGTGTGCTAGAGACACCAAGCTCACAAGGGAATCTCTGTCTGACTCTCCTCTACCTGCCCTCCAAGTCCAGTGAAGATATCATTTCCCCAGAAAGCACTTTCCTGGGGGTACCTTGTTGGGAGGGGGCATAACTTGGACCCTGTAAATCCAACCCTCACTAAACTTGGAGGGCATGGAGAGGAGAGTCAACCAGAGATCCCTTGCAAGTTTGGTGTCTCTAGCTTGCACAGGATCCATTATATACACTCCTGAACTGGTGGTACAGGCAGTCCTTTTGACAGGCGCAGGATCAGGAGGTTCGAGAGTATATAGAACTGACACTGTGCAAGCTTGAGACATCAAAGTCTCAGGGGACCTCCCCCAGATGTTTCTGTACATGACCTCCAAGTTATGTTGCTTTGAAGTTTGGTAAACATTTAGATTGAGTGCAGACAGTTTGTCTGGAAATATATCTGTTCACAAACCAGCACAAACCTCCATGGATAGCTTGAAAGTTTGTGGTAAGTTCATGCTGATTGACCTGCCATGAACTTCACTTTGTGAACTACAAACTAGCCAAAATTCATCATCATGAACTTTAGTTTGTGAGCCAGTCCGTGCCCATCCCTAATCATACCCACCAACTTCTAAAATAAATTGAACATGGGGAAACTGTAGGATTCTTTCTATGTTACATTTTTATATTGCATAATAATTCTTGAATGTGACGTACTTACAGACCTCATTTCTGATTCACACACACTTGTTTAAAGGAACTAGATTGGTAGCTTGGGAAGGGCCATGGCTCAGTGGTAGAGCATCTGATTGGCATCCAGAAGGTCCCTAGTTCATCCCTTGGAACCTCCAGTTAAATTACCAGGGAGTAAGTAGGTGATGTGAGACCCTGGAGAGCCGCTGCCAGTCTGAGTAGACAATACTGACTTTGATGGAACAAGGATCTGATTCAGTCTAAGGCAGTTTTGTGTGTCCATATGTGTTTGAGGGGCATGTGTGCTGGAGCAGTAAACCATGTGTGGTAAACACACGGAAAGACCCCCTTTGGTACATGAGGTTCCTTTCCCTCTGTTTTCAAACTAGAAACATGGCTTCAAGTCCCTGCTGAGGCTCACAGGATAAGCTTGAGAAAGCTCCCCATCTCTCAGGCTAACCTAACTCATAGGATTGGCGTATGGAATGCATAAAAATGAGACACATCCACATAAAACACTTTGAACTCTATAGAGCACGTTCAGGATACAAATGTGATTGTTGACATCATGCCATCACTTGACCTTCAGGTTCTTTTCCCCCCCCCATGCTGTGAAATGGACTGCCAGGAACAGAAGACAGGCCAATCCATTACAAGCAAGGACAGCCCATGGCTTAGTGGTGGAGCACACGCTTTGAATGCAGAAGGTCCTAGGTTCAATCCCTGGTAGGGTTGCCAAGTGGATTTTCGCCGGGAGCGGGGGGCTCCCGGCCGGCGTCTGGTGCATGCGCCACACACACGTCACCCGGAAGTGACGGGGGGACACCAGGCACGCTGGGGGCGGGGCCACGGCCATACAAGGGAAAACCATAGAGTTTTCCCTTG
>NW_015165275.1:34827-45472 GCF_001447785.1 Gekko japonicus | reverse complement strand
TGAAAAGCTCAATATTGCATTTTACCCAAGAAAGATTTTTTTAAAAAAAAACAGGATCACAGTGTATAGCAGTAAATAATAGGGGGGAAATCACTGTGCATAATGGCTGCTTAACTTGCACTGAAATACAGTTGAATGTATATGTCGAATAGACCCAGCGCAAATCACATAGCACAGACCTCTGTTAAAAATAATAAATTGTTTTTTATAAGCAACAATTACAAATTTAAACTCCTTATGGCAAAATCTTGCAACAAACAGAGAGAAGTTGTTGCCAACGATGTTAAATCTGGAAGGCTCCTGTTCCTCCTAAAGATAATTTGGTGATTGGCTTATTCTATATATGAACTTTGACATTTGAAGATTGGTTTCAGACAATTCCGTGCTAGAGACTGTAATGAAAATACCTTTGGAGTTGATCCTCTCCTGAGGAAGACCTCTCACGAAATGAGTCGAAACCTAGGTGCTCATCAAGTTAATGCTTATGTTTGCTGCAAACGTTTGTCATAAATCAGAACAAGCTGACACTTTGTTCATGGCTGTTGTAAGATTTTGCCATAGGAATTTCTCCTGTGTTTATTATTATCAGTTGAAACTTTGTCAGTATTGTTGTAATTGACTTGTTATTTAGCAGTTTAAATTTGTAATTGTTGCCTATAAAAGGTCTATGATACGTGATTTGTGCTGGGTCTATTCCACATATACATTCAGTCATATTCAGTGTACATTGAGCAGCCATTATTCACAGTGATTTCTTCCTATTATTTGCTGCACTTTACCCAAGAGCAGAATGGACTCATACTCACTCCAGAAGATGTGGATTCTCCAGATATAGATGGTGACCTGGATGGTTTGACAGGCCATGGCGTAGGCAGCGATGACATGGCCCAGCACAGCCTGTTGGCCTTTGAACATGCAGACGTCATAGACACAATCAAGGAAAAAGATCTCGGGGTCGATTTTGCCATGGCACTCCCTAAACGGGCCGCTCTTGTCCACAAGGAGCCCACATTGTGCACTGATGCCTCTCTGGCGCTGGGCAATGGCTTCCAAGTCTGGACATGCCTTGAGGCTTACCTCTGTACAACCCCAGGATTCTGCTACCCTCCAGTGCTGACCCAAGGCTGTTGTAGGTGAAGTTCCCTCACCGTCCCTTGGGGTCAAGTCATCTTGTTTGTCTCCATTGAAGTTGCCACAGAGACCGCTAAGAGCACCTGCGTAGGTCCTGGGTACGGTGACCGTGAGACGGCTTTGCCAGTCAAAGGTGATTGTGAGACCAAAATCTGTTTGGATCATCATATTCCAGCCCTTTCTGTAGACGAGTATCTGTTCCAAGCCCAGCCTGTAGGGTAGATGGGTCAGCAAGCCATTTACCTAGAAGCAGAGAGAGAAAGTAGAAGGAATGGAGGAAGGAGGAAGGAACCTTCTGCCTGAAATCTGGGTACATGAACAGATAAAAGTTGAGCTAGATTTGAATCCAGTACAAGTTGTACAAGTTATTACAACACTCAGGACAATGGAACCCTCAGGGCTTAACAGAGATATCAGGTTCTTATTTCACAACATATGCTAAGTCACTCAGTTCTTGCTTATACCCAGAATTAAACTTTGTTGGTCTTAAAGGCACCACTGGACTCAAACTTAGTTCTCACATTTGTTTGTTAACTCTTTTATTATCTGTGTGCTAATTTGCTGCTATTCGCAGATCTTACTAACCATAGTGTTCCAATCTTAGCTGTACTTATGCATCTTGACTCTAATTAGCCATTCCTGGCAACTAAGCCCCCCACCTATATGTAACGCTTGAGGAAATCTGCTTCAGCGTATTTAAAGAAGTGTGCATCTACACATTCTAAGTCTCTCAGTTCTCACTTATACCCAGAACTGAACTTTGTTGGTCTTGAAGGTGCCACTGGACTCAAACTTAATTCTCACATCTGTTTATTAACTCTTTTATTTATTAAGAGTTTATTAACTCTTTTATTTTCTGTACTGGACACAAACTTAGTTCTCACATCTGTTTGTTAACTCTTTTGTTAACAAATGTATGCTAATTTGCTGCAATTCACAGGTCTTACCAACTGTGTTATTCCAATCTTAGTTATACTTATTGCTCAGTTCCCTATGTATCTTGACTCTAATTAGCCCTTCCTGGGAACTAACACCCCCCCACACCTTTTGTGGTGGTTGAGGAAGTCTTGTTTCAGTGAATCTGAAGAAGTGTGCAAGCACACAAATGTTTATACCCAGCATTAAACTTTGTTGGTCTCAAAGGTGTCACTGGATTCAAACTTTATTATATTGGGATGTGTGAGGAAATAAGCAGAGAAGCCATGCCGATTGAACTCCTGGGGATCATCTAGGGTCATATGTACTGTAGCACTCAGAAGGGAGCTTTGAAAATCTGTGCGAGAAACTCTTCCAGGTACTGAGCCATTTTTCATGCTTTCTAACAGAAATGCTGGAGCGGAAGAGAATGTGGAGAGTGAAGACTGTGGCAACTGTACTTACTGGCAAGCACTGGTGCAGAGGGCATGACAACAGACAGGCCTGTACTCACTTCTCAAAATAGCCCTCCAGTGTCTGTTTTAGGGTGCCATATTAACCAACTCTCTATGACTTATCACTCTTCCCATGTGCAAGTCTTTAGAAGCACAGAAGTGTCAGAGAGGCGCTATGTGTGAGCATCTGAGAAGCCAATCCCCTTTAAATGGGGGAAAACACAGCCGAAGACATTTTGCAGTCTAGGCCGATGCTAGGACACGGAAGGAGAGCGCCAACGTCTGAGGCCGCCGAAGAAAGCCAGACATCAGCAATGAATAGGCCCTGCTGCCAGATGCTGGTAGGAAGTCACCCCCCTCATGATTGTGGCCTTAGTTAGGGAACAAATAATTGTGTAAGCCACTCAGAGACCCCTCGGGGTTCGAGCGGGATACAAGCTGAAAGCATAAATAAAATAAATAAATACCATGTACCAGTCACACCCAACTAGATGTCGTTGGAAAAGTGCACAGGCAGGCTGGCTGGCTCAGACTCACCATGACTCTTCCCCGATAAGCCCAGCTGAGGGTAAGCTCCATCCCGTAGACTTGAACCTTGACCAGTTTGTTGAGGGACAGGGACCAGCCACCTTGGCGTGAGTTCTGGACCAGGACCTGGAAATCTATCAGCTCCTGGCTCTTCGTGCTCAGTCCAGCGAACAGGTAGAGACAGGTGCCCTGGAAGTTAAAACTCTGACCATCAAAGGTGTGATAATGGGAGTAGCCAATGGCAGCACAGGTGCCATAGCCAGTCGGGTAGCAGTTCTGGATACCGTTCTCGACCTTGCACTGTTCCCCACTCTTGCAACTCGCTGTCTGGCAGGTCACTCGCTTGGTTTGTGGGTCACAGATGCAACGCTTGGTGCAGGTGCCGTCTCCCCAGAACTCCTCCTTGGGGGAGAAGAGTTTCCCTTCAAAAACACACCCGCAGGCAGCCTGGGGGATGCATTTCCCGGCATCCAACACGAAGCCCTCATCGCACTGGCAGGTCTCCACGCAAGGCAATGAGGAACATTTGCTGGGAGCAGCTTGGTCGTTGCAGGTGGCGGGACAGGCAGAGCCACAGAGCTTGTAGTGACTGTTCCCAGGACAGGACAGGGCTGTGAAAAGTTAAAAGGAAAAGAAGAACATGGGAACATTGGTGTCTTTCTTGCTACACCCCTTAAGAACATGAGAAAAAGAGCTCTGCTGGATCAGACCGATGACCCATCTAATCCAGCATTCTGTCTCATACAGTGGCTGACCAGTTCCTCTGGATGGCCAACAACAGAGCATAGAGGCCGAGGCCTTCCCTTGATGTTGCCTCCTGGCTCTGGGATTCAGAGGCTTAGTGCCTCTGAATGGGGAGGTTCCCCTTAGTCATCACGGGTAGATAAGAACATCTCTTGATCAGGTCGGGCTTCCACTCCACGAGTTGCTTCCAGCAGTGATGATGGGACAGGAAGCACCAGAGGAAGCACATCTTAGCAGATGTCATTCCTGTTGCAGAGATCAGGAGCAGAGGTCATTTCGGGGGGGGACGCGGGGGAACACAGTTCCCCCAGGTGAGATACGGGGGGCGGGGCACATGACGAAGCCCCGCCCCCTGCTTCCGGCCGTCCCGCTTCCAGCCCTCATTCAGCCAGGAGGAGGCAGGAGAAGAGGGAGGGTAAGTTGCTTCCTCCCCACCTCTCCCCACCCCTACCTACCTGGGGCCAGGGAGGGCCTTCGCAGGGCTTCCTCGCACTCCCGCTGGCCTTGCAGGTCCACCGCCGGGCCCCTTCTGTCAGGGGGTGTGGCATATGCTAATGAGTTATGCTAATGAGTTCCCCTCGCTCTTTTTCTACGAAATGACCCCTGATCAGGAGGATCCAGATATCACAAGGTCAAAGATTAAAAAAACCAGCAAGCTGACTGGAAAAAAATCTAATGTTGTCAAACGTTCCTCCTGAATTAAAAAGCCATTCACATTGTTTAACTCGTTAGCTTTTTTAATCCTACTCTACTAAACAGTTTCCCAGCACAACAGATATCCATTATAATTGCGTGGAAGCTGCCCTCAAGCCGCACCTGACCCTGTAGGGTTTTCAAGGCAAGAGACGTTCAGAGGTGTTTGGCCACTGGCTGCCTCTGCGTAGCAACCCTGGACTTCCTTGGTGAGTCTCCCATCCAAGTACTAACTAGGCTTGACCCTGTTTAGCTTCCAAGAGCTGATGAGATCAGGCTAGCCTGGGCCATCCAGGTCAGAGCACAGTACAGAAGTAGGAGTTGGAGGAAGAGGAGGAGGAGGAAGAGGAGGAGATTGGATTTATACCCCACCCTGACCCTTCACTACCCAAGGAGTCTCAGAGTGGCTTAAAATCCCTTTCCCTTCCACTTCCCACGACAAACACCCTGCGAGGTCGGTGGGGCTGAGAGAGCTCTGTCGAGGACTGCTCTTGAGAGAACTGCTCTGAGAAAACTTGTGACTGACCCAAGGTCACACCAGCAGCTGCATGTGGAGGAGTGGAGAATCAGATCCGGTTCTCCCAAATTAGCACCCGCGCTCCTAACCACTACACCAAACTAGCTCCTGAGCAATCAATTCTACTCACGGCAGCCAGTGAGGGTCCTCCAATCAGATAGGACAACACCTTCTCTCTGGCAGGCATCTGCATAGTTCTTCAGTGCTCGGCACAAAGCCTCTCGATAGCCCTCGTAGATGTAGAGGTCATAGGCACAGTTGTCTACAAAGATCTCCGGATCGATGACAGAGTGACACTGGCTGAATGGGCCACCCTCCTTTTTGTTGATCCAGCCACAGAAAAGCTCAACTTTATATCTGATGAGCACCTCCAGGGTCACCTTCTTGCATTCTCCATGGCAGTCATCCCAGCACAGCCGGTCACCATCTTCCACCTTCCAGCTTTGCCCAAACTCCACAGGGCTGGGGGCCAAGGACCCGCTTGCGGTTTTAAAGTCATCGGCAGGGTCTCCGTTGTAGTTACCACACAGGCCACACATATTCTCGGAGAAGCTACTGGATACCTTCACCGCCAGGTAGCTGTTCCAGTCGTAGGAGACCTTTAGTGAGAAGTCAGTCTCAAGCATGACCAAACTCCCACTCTGGTAGAGATGCAGTTTGCCATCAAGGAGAGAGATGGGCAGCCGGGAACGCTGGTTGTTCACCTGATATAGTAAAAGTGGAAATTAGAGGAACGTTTAAAATGTTGCGATTACAAAAGGAAGTTCATAAAATCAGAGAGTTGGTGTGGCCCCAAAAGGGGTCCAGCTCCCTACTCTGTGAGAGGACTATTACGGCTGCCACTCTACAAGATCTCTGGGAGATCTCTAGGCCCCAACCTGAAGTTGGTAACCCTATCCCTAAAACCAGACCCCTTTTGAATGCAGATCAGGGAATTCAAGGCCCAATCTTAATTTCTTTGGGCCTGGTATAGGGTTGCCTTCCCCTCAATGGGGGTGGGGTGTTTCCCACTTTTGTGGGCCCCAATCCACTGCTGGACAGCAGGGGGGAGCCCTGCCCCTGAAGAGCCCTGTCATGCCCAGCACAATGACACATCATCTGGAGGTGACGTCATCGTGCCAGGCACATCATATGAGGGGATGCTCTAGCATTTGGGTAAAAACTCTATGGTGATCATAGAGTTTTTTAGCCAAATGCTAGAGCATCCCCTGAACGACATGCCCAGTGTGATGTAGTCACTTCTGAGTGATGGCATCATGCACGTGCACTTCACGGGTTGCCTTCCCCTCAATGGGGGTGGGGTCTTTCCCACTTTCGTGGGCCCCAATCCACTGCCAGCCAGCAGGGGGGAGCCCTGCCCCTGAAAAGCCCTGTCATGCCCAACATGTCCAGCACAATGACATCATCTGGAGGTGATGTCATCGTGCCAGGCACATCATGTGGGGGGATGCTCTAGCATTTGGGTAAAAACTCTATGGTGATCATAGAGTATTTTAGCCAAATGCTAGAGCATCCCCTGAATGACATGCCCGGTGTGATGAAGTCACTTCTGAGTGATGGCATCATGCACGTGCACTTCACACGTGTGTCAGAACACCCCAGGAGCCAGGCTGGAGCCCCCCACCAGGACAAAGGGAAGACCTGGCAATCCTAGCCTGGTATAAACTTGCAACACAGATGCTCTGTATCATACTATAACAGTTATTCAAGTGTGGCCATATTAGTCATGTTAATACTAAAAAAATTTTTAAAATTACAACAGATGCTTATATGTAATAGATATTTAGAGAACAGGAATTTTTTTATCACATGCCTGTTGGACTGTTAGCTACAAGCAGGGAAATCAGTTAGTGGAGCATTATGCAAGAACTCTTACAAATAAGCCTCCCATTCACCCACCCTGGGTGAGGAATTACCCACCCCAGCCCCAATTTCCCACCCCCGAGGAATTAAGGAATAAAAGAAAAAAAATGGCCTCCACATAGTGACGCTGTAGGAATTTCCTCTAGCCTCTATGGTAAAGGCCATAGGGACTAGGGGAGACAACATAGAGCATCACCTAGGAGTGACATTACATGCTTCATAAACTCTGCCCTCCCCGAGTACCATCCCAAAATTCTTCCGGCACTTTCTGCAGCAGTGTTGGGAACCCTGGTTATGGGGCTATTCACTCATAAACAGCCACACATAGAGAAATGGATGGTACAAAAGCAATGTTAGCCTCAGCTCTTACAACATGAGAAGAATCCATAATCTCTGTTTAGGCCTTGCTCAGTCATGGGCTTATACAGTCATGACATTAGAATGTGATCCTTACCCTGACGAGGCCATGTTCATTTCTGGCCACCTGTATATGATGCCCATAAACCTGGACTGTCAGTGATCCAACATAAGATACTGTTTGGCCGCCTCGGTTCTCATTCTTAACCATGATGTGAAAAGTTGGGAGGGTTGCATCCGATCCACAGGTCTTGGCCATGGTGTAGGTACAGGTGCCCATGAAGTTGTAGTACTGCTTGTCAAAAGTCTGGTAATGAGGGTCACCCAGGGCCCAGCATGTGGCACTGGACTGGGCCACACAAACCGGGTGGTCATTGATGATCTGGCAGGCTTCCTTCTTCCGGCATTGCGTGGAACTGCAGGAAGGTTTGGGAGGAGGCTGAGAGGCTGGCGAGAAAAGGCAAAGAAAGGGGTCAGTGGAATAGTAAGGAACTGAACGGAGCAGAAACGGAGGTGGAAATATATAGAAAAGAGATGGGATGGATGGCCATATAGGGGACAAACATAACAGATGGTACGGTGGGATGGAGAGAATCTCTTCCTTTTTTTTCTTTCTTTCTGAGAAAAGGCACGGTAACGCGAAATCATAAAACTGCAGTGCCGTCAAGTCGCAGTCAGCTTTTGGTGACTCCATAGGGATTTCAAGGCAAGAGACATTCAGAGATGGCTTTGCCATTGCCTGCCTCTCTGTAACAACCTTGAATTTCCATGATGGTCTCCCATCCAAGGGCCAACCCTGCTTAGCTTCTGAGATCTGGTGCGATCCAGCTAGTCTAGGCCATCCAGGTCAGGGCAAAACTGTGATTACAATAATTAAATCATCCTCATATCATAAGAACATAAGAGACGCCAATGTTGGATCAGGCCAAAGGCCCATCCAGTCCAACACTCTGTGTCACACAATGGCCAGAAATACCAGTGCCATCAGGAGGTCCACCAGTGGGGCCAGGACATTAGAAGCCCTCCTACTGTTGACCCCCCCTAGCACCAAGAAGACAGAGCATCACTTGCCCCAGAGCCCCTATCTATACCTTGTGGCTAATAGCCACTGATGGACCTCTGCTCCATATGCTTATCTAATTCCCTTTTGAAGCCATCTATGCTTGTAGCCGTCACCACTTCCTGTGGCAGTGAATTCCATGTGTTAATCACTCTTTGGGTGAAGTACTTCCTTTTAACCATTCTAACCCGACCACTCAGCAATTTCTCTCTATTCCTGGGAACCCTCCAAAAAATCAACTTCCAAAAGATCCTTGACCCTTGAAGAGTCTCCAGAAAAACAGAGTTCCAAAGCTGAGGGGCAGACACTAGGTCAGCCTTCTGTGTAATCCTGACTTGGCACATAGCTTGGAAACTTTAAAAGGGTGTTCTGTGTCAATCAGCAAGGTCATAATAGAATAAATGGGGAGGTGGTCTAATGAGGTTTGGCCCAGGTCCTGCCTGTGTGGTAAGTCATCACTTTCATGTTGCATTGAGCCCAAAGGAGAACAGAAAACCACTTGAACATACGGAGACCATTACAAACTCATCTGAAGTCAATGGAAGGGAGGGGAGAATCCATTGCTATATTTTTGTTCCACTTTTTTCCTGCTCCCAAAGCAGGTAACAGGAATCAGATTCTCCAGTTCCATCTTCATCCTCATAACGACCCTGTGAGGTAGATTATGCCGAGAGAGAGTAACTGATCCAAGTTCCCATGACAGAGTGGGGACTCAAACTTAGGTCTCCCGGATTGTGGTCCAGCACTCTAACCACTACACCCCCTTTTCACCACTGTTATGCCAACCCCAATAAATTCAGCTCCATTATCCTTGTCCCCAATCATTACTCACCACCTTGGCAGAGGGCAACTGCCCCGTAGCCATTCCTATTGGCTATGCCAAAACTCAGCAGGCCAAAGGGGGTGTCAGGATGGCCCATGACATGCTGGCTTGCTCCATTCCCCAGGCTGTATTCGCCCCACACGTATTCTGATTCCGGAATTTGTTTCCAATAAACGCCATCCAACAGGCGTCCACCCATGGCGATCCCAGCAGCAGCCGTCTTCTTGGCAATGATGAGGACATAATTCTCAAAGCCCGTCTGGCTCATGAGGGAGTAGGAGGTGCAATAACTGGATATATCTGGAATGCTGAGGAAGAATGGGTCAAAAGCTATCCCGTTGTGAGAACCACCGGTACAGAAGAAGAAAACTTGTATGCCAGCACTGGCTGAGATGTAGATGGGACCCGTCCGTCGCACTTCCAGCTGAAAAACTGTCCCAGCCGTGAGGAGCTGGTTCTTGTGGGCCCCACCAGAGAAGTAGGTGATGAGGGTGGTCTGGGAAGCAACGATGTAGGCAATGTCATAGTTCATCTGGAAGGAGAGCGGCGGAACGAAGAAGGCCCTGCCCCAGCTGGCCACGGGCAGTAGCTGTTCTACTACGTAGTTGCACTTGGTGTTCTTGTGCGCACAGCTGTGGCCGCTCAGCACTGCCACTGGTTGTGGTGACCTGATGCGCGTTCCGGAGAGATCTTGGCGGCTTTGGAACTGGACGGCTTCGTAGGGGAGAAGGGAGACACTCAGTTTTGCTCCTGCTTTGTAGATGCGCTCCTGGAATCTCACACTTCCCTTGAGAGAGATCTCCACTTGGACTGGATCACGCCATGCAATGATGGAGAATTCCTTATAAAATCTGTCTCCGTCTCCAGCAGGGGTGAGGACGTAGTAGTCTGTGCCGAGACTGTTTACAGGATAGACCACATTTGTGTCAGCAGAGTTCTCCTTGGAGCTGAGGGCCAACACCGAAACATCTCGATCGGCCTGCACCAAGATGGTGTTGCAGAATTTAGCAGAGCCGGACATCTCGGCATAAGCCGGAATGTTCACGACTTGTGTCTGACCCTGATTGAGGATGAAGTTGCTCTGGAAGTGGGATTTGTAGACCGAGACAGTGACTCTGGTGGAGGGTGCATAGCCAGAGATGAAGAGCTGGAACTGAGGCTTAGGGCTGTTCATCAAGTAGTTTTGCATGAAGGTTGTGATGAACTCCCGGCCAACAGGGGCTACAGCATGGAGGCCTAGAAGGTATGGGAGAAAGGGAAAATTTAATGCTATGGGAGAGGTGCTCCAATTTATTTGCCATCAAAGCATTGCTGACTTATGGCAACCCTGCAGGGTTTTCAAAGTGAGAGACATACAAAGGCAGTTTGCCCTTGCCCACCTCTAAGTCGTGACCTTGGGCTCCCTTGGTGGTCACCCATCCAAATGCTTACCAGGGCCAATTCTGCTTAACTTCTAATGAGATCAGGGTAGCCTGAGCCATCCAGGTTAGGGGAGGCGCCCCACTGAGAAACGTAAATATCATTTTTGTGAGGCTGTTAATGAAGAAGGGTGCTGCCTG
>NW_015165275.1:34249-34382 GCF_001447785.1 Gekko japonicus | reverse complement strand
AATTAAGAAGCTGTGTTTTTACTATAATAATCACTGAAAGGAACACTCTGAAATTAAGCTACAACCACACTCTCTTATATATTCCAAGTTCTCAAGTCTTTATACATTATAAAGTTTCACTTCAGCCTTTCCA
>NW_015165275.1:26189-31950 GCF_001447785.1 Gekko japonicus | reverse complement strand
AGTTATAAGAATTGTAACCCATCTATATAATTCTCTTAGCTTTCAGTTAATATGTATGTAAAAAAGACCTTTGAAACAGTGACTACATTGAGATAGGAGTTATGAACATAAGAGATGCCCAGCCACATAGTGGCCAGCCATTTGTCCCAGAGGAACAACAAATAGGGCTTAGAGGCCAAGGCCTTCCCCTAAAACTACTGGTATGTAGAGTTTTACTGTCCCTGCACATATTACTCATCATATGTGCAGTGCTGGATTTACGCATAAGCTTGTAGGGGGGGGGGGAGAGAACAGCCCGTCAGTGTATTTTCTGTTGCTCTCTCACTCCCCCACCCCAAAAAGGGTCTGGCTCTTGTAATATTGTGGTATGTTCATAACACATTTTGTACCAGCTACTGTTTTCAGATCATCTTCAATGGCAGCACTATCTAGCCTCAAGGTTACTGAAGCATGAATCTGCGTGGGCAGATAAGACATCTGCAAACAGGGAGCCAGCTTCTTAACAAAATGGAGCTGGAAAACCGTGCTGATCCTGTCATGGACTTCTGTTTCTCCAACAGGAGACCAGGTTTTAGCAAGATCTTATATATATATATATTTTCATATATATAATTAAATAGAAAATGTTCTGGTCCAATATTTCAGGAGTTCCAGAAATTATATTCACAATTTGTGCATTTTTCATGCATAAAAGAAGCAGAAGAAAAGGGGAAGGGAAGATTTGAGTAAAAACATTTTAAAAATACACACAGCATACTATGAAAAAGAAGATAAAATATTTACAAACCCAGTGTAAGTAGTATAACCATTACTGTGGAGAAACTGTAACCAGAACATAAGAGATGCCAATGTTGGATCAGGCCAAAGGCCCATCCAGTCCAACACTCTGTATCACACAGTGGCCAGAAATACCAGGCGCCATCAGGAGGTCCACCACTGGGGCCAGGACATTAGAAGCCCTTCCACTGTTGACGCCCCCCAAGCACCAAGAAGACAGAGCATCACTTGCCCCAGAGCCCCTATCTATACCTTGTGGCTAATAGCCACTGATGGACCTCTGCTCCATATGCTTATCTAATTCCCTTTTGAAGCCATCTATGCTTGTAGCCGTCACCACTTCCTGTGGCAGTGAATTCCATGTGTTAATCACTCTTTGGGTGAAGTACTTCCTTTTAACCATTCTAACCCGACCACTCAGCAATTTCTCTCTATTCCTGGGAACCCTCCAAAAAATCAACTTCCAAAAGATCCTTGACCCTTGAAGAGTCTCCAGAAAAACAGAGTTCCAAAGCTGAGGGGCAGACACTAGGACAGCCTTCTGTGTAATCCTGACTTGGCACATAGCTTGGAAACTTCAAAAGGGTGTTCCGTGTCAATTAGAAAGGTCATAATAGAATAATTGGGGAGGTGGTCTAATGAGGTTTGGCCCAGGTCTTGCCTGTGCGCTAAGTCATCACTTTCATGTTGCATTGAGCCCAAAGGAGAACAGAAAACCACTTGAACACACGGAGACCATTACAAACTCATCTGAAGTCAATGGAAGGGAAGGGAGAATCCATTGTTTGGGGTAGACTGTTTGTCAAGTTGCTATATTTTTGTTCCACTTCTTTCCTGCTCCCAAAGCAGGTAACAGGAATCAGATTCTCCAGTTCCATCTTCATCCTCATAACGACCCTGTGAGGTAGATTATGCCGAGAGAGAGTAACTGATCCAAGTTCCCATGACAGAGTGGGGACTCAAACTTAGGTCTCCCGGATTGTGGTCCAGCACTCTAACCACTACACCCCCTTTTCACCACTGTTATGCCAACCCCAATAAATTCAGCTCCATGATCCTTGTCCCCAATCATTACTCACCACCTTGGCAGAGGGCAACTGCCCCGTAGCCATTCCTATTGGCTATGCCAAAACTCAGCAGGCCAAAGGGGGTGTCAGGATGGCCCATGACATGCTGGCTTGCTCCATTCCCCAGGCTGTATTCGCCCCACACGTATTCTGATTCCGGAATTTGTTTCCAATAAACGCCATCCAACAGGCGTCCACCCATGGCGATCCCAGCGGCAGCCGTCTTCTTGGCAATGATGAGGACATAATTCTCAAAGCCCGTCTGGCTCATGAGGGAGTAGGAGGTGCAATAACTGGATATATCTGGAATGCTGAGGAAGAATGGGTCAAAAGCTATCCCGTTGTGAGAACCACCGGTACAGAAGAAGAAAACTTGTATGCCAGCACTGGCTGAGATGTAGATGGGACCCGTCCGTCGCACTTCCAGCTGAAAAACTGTCCCAGCCGTGAGGAGCTGGTTCTTGTGGGCCCCACCAGAGAAGTAGGTGATGAGGGTGGTCTGGGAAGCAACGATGTAGGCAATGTCATAGTTCATCTGGAAGGAGAGCGGCGGAACGAAGAAGGCCCGGCCCCAGCTGGCCACGGGCAGTAGCTGTTCCACTACATAGTTGCACTTGGTGTTCTTGTGCGCACAGCTGTGGCCGCTCAGCACTGCCACTGGTTGTGGTGACCTGATGCGCGTTCCGGAGAGATCTTGGCGGCTTTGGAACTGGACGGCTTCGTAGGGGAGAAGGGAGACACTCAGTTTTGCTCCTGCTTTGTAGATGCGCTCCTGGAATCTCACACTTCCCTTGAGAGAGATCTCCACTTGGACTGGATCACGCCATGCAATGATGGAGAATTCCTTATAAAATCTGTCTCCGTCTCCAGCAGGGGTGAGGACGTAGTAGTCTGTGCCGAGACTGTTTACAGGATAGACCACGTTTGTGTCAGCAGAGTTCTCCTTGGAGCTGAGGGCCAACACCGAAACATCTCGATCGGCCTGCACCAAGATGGTGTTGCAGAATTTAGCAGAGCCGGACATCTCGGCATAAGCCGGAATGTTCACGACTTGTGTCTGACCCTGATTGAGGATGAAGTTGCTCTGGAAGTGGGATTTGTAGACCGAGACGGTGACTCTGGTGGAGGGTGCATAGCCAGAGATGAAGAGCTGGAACTGAGGCTTAGGGCTGTTCATCAAGTAGTTTTGCATGAAGGTTGTGATGAACTCCCGGCCAACAGGGGCTACAGCATGGAGGCCTAGAAGGTATGGGAGAAAGGGAAAATTTAATGCTATGGGAGAGGTGCTCCAATTTATTTGCCATCAAAGCACTGCTGACTTATGGCAACCCTGCAGGGTTTTCAAAGTGAGAGACATACAAAGGCAGTTTGCCCTTGCCCACCTCTAAGTCGTGACCTTGGGCTCCCTTGGTGGTCACCCATCCAAATGGTTGCTAGGGCCAATTCTGCTTAACTTCTGAGGTCTAATGAGATCAGGGTAGCCTGAGCCATCCAGGTTAGGGGAGGCGCCCCACTGAGAAACGTAAATATCATTTTTGTGAGGCTGTTAATGAAGAAGGGTGCTGCCTGGAAGAACAACTGAATCTAACTCCCAAAGTCCACACCAGTAGCACTGCAGATCGTTGGTGGCAGCCCTGGGCTCAGTCTCGCTGTGCCACCCACCCCCGTGGCCCCAGGAGCCTGGCCAGGAAAAGGAAGGAGTGGCAGCATCCAGACCAGACCAGACCCAGCCTTACCATGGCAGCCCCAGCAGCCGTGAGAGCCCTGCCTGGAGGAAGAGGAGACAGTGGAGGTCCACTGGACCGCAGCAGGGAAAAGAAGGAAATAGTGCTGGTGGCCTAGGTAGGGTTGCCAGCCTCTTGGTGGGGGCTGGAGACCTCCTGGAATTACAACTCCAGATACAGAGATCAGTTCCCCTGGAGAAAATGGCTGCTTTGCAGGACGTTATACCCTAGGGTGGACTCTAAGAGAACTCTAAGAAAGAGCTATTCTCCAGGATACTCAGTTAAGAAGCTGTGTTTTTACTATAATAATCACTGAAAAGAACACTCTGAAATTAAGCTACAACCACACTCTCTTATATATTCCAAGTTCTCAAGTCTTTATACATTATAAAGTTTCACTTCAGCATTTCCAAATCTTGATATTTCGTGTGTGTGTGTGTGTGTGTGTGTGTGTGTGTGTGTTATTCCCTGCCTGTTAAATAAAATCTTTATTCTGTTTTGAAAGTTACCCTGCTTCAAGTGACATTTCAGAAAGGGTTTAATAGTAAAACACGATAGGTCCTGTATTTTCCCTCAAGTCCCTGTGCTGGGTCAATAGCCTAAACAATTGTCTGTGAAAGGGTGGGACAGTTTAAGTTCTTAAGCGAAAGAAGATATATACGCTACCTAGGGGCGACTCAGTCACTGAGGGAAACTAAAGTTTTGGCGGGAAAATCTGCCTGGGAATGGGGAAAACAGACAGGGGTCTGTCATAATGACGTTATACCCTCCCCTCACGAAACCTGACTGTCCCCAGGCTCCGCTCCCAAATTCTCATCCCAGAGTTGGCAAACCTAGGCCTGGGGCACACTGACATCATCAACTGAGGATTCCCTAGGGCCACCACTGGCAGCCATCTCCCTGAGGGGACAGGTGGAGGGAGGCCAGCCTAGCTAGGAGGGCGGCTGATCTGGTTCATCTGACCTCTTTTGGTAGTAGCCAGCAGGAGGCCCAAGAGTGGAAGGGTGGGCAGCCAACCATGAGGGGAGAGAGGAGCAACTCCGACACACTGGCAGGCATGACTGGGTGGTTTGGGTGTAGGGCTGCCAAGTGGGGGTGGGGGGCGGGGAAACCCCCACTTTGGAGGCCCGATTTCCGCCGCGGTGGAATCAGGCCCCGGGGGGGGAACTCCGCCCCCGAAGCTGCGTCACCAGAGGTAACGCAGCCACGTCACTCACGTTGGGGGCGTGGCCCAGATCGTCGGGGGGGAAACCATATGGTTTCCCCCCCGACGATCTGGGCCACGCCCCCATTGTGAGCGACGTAGCACGTCACTTCCTGTGACGTGCTGGCAGCGCACACGCGTCCTACGAGAGCTTCCGGAGCCCGCCAAGGCTCCCCTGCTGCCAAGGGTAAGTACACTTGGCAACCCTATTTGGGTGAGGGGCAGGGTTTACACACCCGATATAAGGCAGGCTTCACCACAGGCTGGGGAGGAAAGAGACTAGGGTTGCCAGGTCCTACATGGCCCCTGGTGGGAGGGGCTCCCTTCCTGGAGTTCTTCTGGCCTGTGTGTAAAGCACGCGAGCCGTGATGATGTCACCTGGAAGTGATGTCATCTCGTTTCTGCCATTGAGGACGACGTTTTAGATTTTGGGCAAAACTCTATGGGGGGGTCGCCTCAAAACCATAGAATTTTGCCCAAAACCTAGAGCATCACCCCCTACATCGGAAACGTGATGACATCACTCCCAGGTGATGTCATTGTGCCAGCACCAGTGGTACCGGGAGGGGGCTTCTCAGGGGTGGGGCTTCCCCCACAGCCAGCTGGGCCACGGCAGATTGGGGGGCCAAAAATCAAAAGATCCCCTGGCCCCACCAGTGGAATGGCAACCCTAAAAGACACAGATCTTGTTTCTGAGGCAGGGAGAGCAGATGCCCCTTGAAGAAAGAGTAACCAGATAGCACAGCCCCCTCCTCTTCCCATTCTGAGACCTGCAGGGTCGAAAAGAGCCCAGTAAGATGACAGAGGCAGAGCCCCAACCAGCTGGACCGAAAAGGGGGCAGTGCCACAGCAGAAATATATGCAGGGGTCGTTTCGTAGAAAAAGAGCTAGGGGAACTCATTAGCATAACTCATTAGCATATGCCACACACCCTGACATCACCAGGAGTGTGTCAGAAGGCCACACCCCCTGACATCACCGGAAGTGTG
>NW_015165275.1:7808-26014 GCF_001447785.1 Gekko japonicus | reverse complement strand
TTCATCATGGGCCCCCCCCCCCGTACCTCATCCGGGGGAACTGCGATCCCCCCCGCCCCCCCCCCCCGAAATGACCTCTGAATATATGCAAAATCTTCATGCCTACGAACAGACTCCAACATACCACACTGTGGTTTCCTAAGTGTTTGTTTTGCTTCTGTGGCTTTAAAAGGTTTTTAAACTTTCTTTTATGGTTGCGGGCAATGATTGGCTGGTTAGAATGTTTTTGTTTTCAGGCTTGCAAGTTTGCTGGGGCTGCCAGCTCTGGGTTGAGAAATACCTGGGGATTTTGGGGGGTGGAGCCTGAGGAGGGCGGGGTTTGGGGAGGGGAGGGGCTTCAATGGGGTATAAGGCCACAGAGTCCACCTTCCAAAGTGGCCATTTTTTTCCTAGGAGAACTGATCCCCGTCACCTGGAGAGCCACTGTAATCTCAGGAGAGCTCCAGCCTCCACCTGTAGGCTGGCAACCCTACTTACTACAGCCGACACTGCCCTGCCCCCATGATCTGAGCCCTATCGCTGCTCTTCCCTCCAGCTGAAGCAAAAATGGGTGTTCGGAAGCAACCTTGTGTAAAGCCATCACATTGCTTCTGCACCCTGAGCAGGCCTGCTCAGAGAGATGTCCCATTTTATACGATAGGGCTTACTTCCAGGAAAGAGCGTTTAGGACTGCAGCCTTGGTGCTCATGTGCAGGTTGGGGCACGGATCCGTGCTAGGGACAAGACTCAAGAGATCTATCTTCTAGAGAGCCCAGGGAGGGAGCTCAGCCTTAAAGACTGGACATTCTAATAACTCCTCACAACTGCCAGAATGACGTATGCTCAATCGTGGAAACAGGACAAAGACCCTGAAGTTGGGGATTGGATAAAGAAATTACTCTTTATGGTTGAAATGGACAAAATGACAAGGAAACTTAAGAATTTGGAGGTGGAAGAATTTCTTGAAGACTGGAAACACTTTAAAGAGTATCTTCAGAAATACTGGGATGTAAAGAACAATTTGATTTGCTTTGATAGTTACTAAAAACTGAATGATAATAGAATAAGGATAAATGTAGAAGAATATTAGTTGACATATAAGTTACCTATAGGTTGTGAATAGCAAGAAAGGGAGATATAAAGAAAATCTAAGATATGGGCTGGAGGTTGGAGCACTGTGGGAAGCCAGAAGAGAGTGGTGAATAGTAGAAAAGGATGTAGGATAACTAAATAATTTGATATATGTTTGACTTTTTATTATGTCCTAATAAATTGTTTTTTTGGGGGAAAAACATTCTAATAACTCACACCAGTAAAAATGATAAGGCAGTCTCAAAAGGGAAAGACAGGGACGGCGATCTACCTGGGATGGGAACTACCAGATGAGGAATGTTTCTGAAGGGTTGTAATGTTGCACATCCTGGACTGAGAGACTCGGCATGCCTGGACATTGGGGGGTGCTACGTCTCTAAAGCTGTTATTTCCTTGAATGGGAGTTTTCTCCTTGTCTTCACCTGGCAGCTCCCCTCTGACCCCTCCTCTCCCTCTCGCTATCTTTGTCCTCTCCCTCTTGCTATCTTTGTCCTCTCCCTCTCGCTATCTCCCTCTCCTCACATGGCCTTCCATGGAGGCACAGTGCCCTCATACTCCCACACACATGATGCCGCACAAGCTGGCCCCTTTGTGACAGGGAAAGTACTCTTTAGATTAGGCTTTCTCTTCTTTCAACTGCCACCAGAATGTGAGCTGGATCTACTTGAATAAATGGAAGTTTACCTTTTTTGCAATATACTTCTTGGGAGATTTGTTTACTGCGCTCAGTGTCACTGACTGGGCAAACTCTGCTATACTAACCAAATATCCCAATAGGACATACATAGTTCTCTATGTACAGGATGTTGTTTTATAGAAAGGATCACTCCGTGATGCTAGAATTCCGTTGAGACACCGGGATATGATCTCAACCTAGGGCTGCCAGCTCCAGTTTGGGAAATACCTGGAGATTTGGGGGTGGAGCCTGGGGAGGGCGGGGTTTGAGGAGGGGAGGGACCTCAGCAGGATATAATGCCATAGAATCCATCTGTCAGCTATGCTGCCATAGGCGTTGGGGAGTTCATTCTGTGTCTTGTTAATTGCTATTGCATTCCTATCCCTGCTGTTCTGCCTTTGCTAAAACGCTTATCTCTACAGATGTGCAGGAGGAGGTTGTATTGTCTGGAAGTCTCCTATGTACCGTGAGAGACTCCTGGTTCCCAGCTTTAGCCACTTAACAGTTTCCTAACTTGTCCCGCGCGCAGGAGGGTATCTAATTGGTCCATGCCATGGGGGGGGGTGCATACGAATACCCTATATCATATTAGGCTCTATTGGTTGCCGCCATTCTTAACAGTGCCTGTGATACTGCATCTATAGCTTTGCAATAAAAGTATAACTGTTCCTGAATGCGTGTACTTCGTTGTTAGCTGTGGGTTCTGACACCATCCTCCAAAGTCCCCATGGCTGCAACCTGGAGGTTGGCAACCCTGTCTCAAGCCCTAGCGTTTTGATAAATCCAGTAATGGCTGCAGAACAAGGTGGGCACCCACCTCTTATCAGGATCACATGGTGCCCTTTTCCCAATCAGAACTGGCTCCGGCTGCTCTTGTTGGGGAAACATAAAAGTGCTGTACGTGCCCCAGCCAGGGTTGCCAACCCCCAGGTGAGTTCCAGCCACAAACGGACCACAGTGATTCAACCAAGGTTGCACCCCACCAATGTTCATTCTTGCACAGTGGACATCGGTGTGGTGCAGTCTCCAGGTGGGCGCTAGAGATCTCTGGGGAAAGCGACTGATCTCTGGGTGTCAGGCGTCAGTTTCCCTGGAGAAAGTGCTTGTTTTGGAGGGTGGACTCTGTGGCATTATACCCAACCTCCTCTGTCCACAGGCTCCCCTCCTGAATCTCCAGAGATTTCCCAATCCAGAATTAGCCCCATTATTGACACAACACCCTCCTGACCAGCTGTGGAGTCTTGTGAGCGAAAATTCTACTGTGTGAGCTACCGGCATCAAAGTCGTGAGCGAGCGATTTGGCTGCTGCATCAGTTAGTTTGCTCTGGAGCCATCCTTCCTGAGCGAAGACAAAAATGTGTGAGCCGGAGGCTAAAAAGCTGTGAGCTGGCTCACGCTAACTCAGCTTAGAGGGAACACTGCGAGTCCTGACCAAAGGCAGGGTGCAGGAAATGATGGCATAATGGATATAGCCCACTGACCTCTAATATTTTATTTAACACATTTGTACCCCACTTTCTGCCAAATCATGACAAGTGGCTCAGCACACCATTCTCTCTTCCACTTTATTCTTTTAACTTGAGGTAAGCTGCGGTGGCTCAAGTGGTTAAGACGCTGAACTGCAGGCTGTGGAAGGCCAGTAGTTCAGCAGTTCAAGACCCGGGTGCCGCATGATGGAGTGAGCTCCCGTCTCTAGTTCCAGCTCCTGTCAACCTAGCAGTTCGAAAGCAAGAAATTGCAAGTAGGTAAATAGGTACCACTTCAGTGGGAAGGTAACAGCGTTCCATGCGCCTCGGGGTTTAGTCATGCCGGCCACATGACCACGGAAACGTCTTCGGACAGCGCTGGCTCTTCGGCTTTGAAACGGAGATGAGCACCGCAACCCTAGAGTCGGACTCGACTGGCTTTCGAGCAAGGGAACCTTTACCTTTAAGTTACGCTGAGAGGTGTGACTGGCCCAAGGTCAACCAGCAAACCGTTTTCTTACGGACCTCCCGATCGACAAAATCGCAATCGGCTGCCATTATTGCCCGGCTATATATCTGCTTGCAGCTTGCCCATCAGATTCCCCCATACCTTTTGCATTAGTAGACAATAGACCACATCCGGTTTCATACTCACCACCTAAAAGGGCCATCCCAATGCTTATCAGCAGCATCATCCTTGCCCCCATGGCTGCAGAACAAGACAAGAACATTGGTTATGGCACAGGAGTGATTACACACATGAAACAGACTTATACTGAATCAGACCTTCGGTCCATCATGATCAATATTGCCTACTCAGACTGGTAGGTGCTCTCCAGGGTCTCAGGCAGAGGTCTTTCACATCTCCTACCTGGTCCTTAACTGGAGATGCTGGGGATTGAACTTGGGACCTTCTGCATGCAAAGCAGAGGCTCTTATTAAGCCACAGCCCCTCCCCAGTAACTGACTGATTACGGATTCTACTTTTGTGCATGGTTTTGGCCAGGGCTTTTTTTATAGAAAAAGTCCAGCAGGGACTCATTAGCATAATAGGCCACACCCAGCAGCAGAAACATATTAGCATATTAGGCCACACCCTGACTGCACCACTCATTAGCATATTAAGCCGCATTCCCATGTTACCAGAAGTGTGGTTATCCAGCCACACCCACCTTTTGCTTCTTATTCTGTTTACCTTATTTGTTGTCAAAACCCAGGGCTTTTTTTTGTAGCAGGAATTCCTTTGCATATTAGGCCACACACCCTTAATGTAGCCAATTCTAATGAGTTTCTGCTGTTGGGTGTGGCTATTATGCTAATGAGTTCCTGCTGGGTGTGGCCAACTTGGGAGCCAGCCGGAACTCTGTTCCTATGCGTTCCTGCCCAAAAATAGCCCTGGTTTTGGCAATTCACTCTGGGCATGTGCAAAGTGGCACGGCATGGCTGAAATTTGCCTAGCACTGTGGGTGGCCCCTGCAGAGTATTCATTTCTGAGTAAACGTTTAAACTTAGTGTTTGGTCTTAGATGTACGCATCAGAAACTAGGCATGCATACCCCAATGAGGCATTTACCTGGATGGCCCAGACTAGCCTGATCTTGTCAGGTCTTGGAATTTAAGCAAGGTCAGCCCTGGCTAGTATTTGGATGGGAGTCCACCAGGTAGAGTTGCCAGCTCCGGGACGGGAAGTACCTGGACATTTGGGGGATGGGTGCCTGAGGACAGCAGGGTTTGGGGACAGCCCCGTAGCTAAGGAGTTTGGGTGGAGGAGCCGGGGGGGCACCAGCCAATCAAAGTTAATTAAATTAACTTTGATTTAGTTGCTGGGACTCCTAAGGCAGCCCTGGCTGTAACCGAGGGGGGAGGAGAGCGCCGCCACCAACAGCAGGGACAGCCCTGGCACCGCGAACGAGCCCTCGGGTCTTGCGGGCGCGCCGGGGTGCTCTCTCTCCACGTCTCTTGGTGACTGGCCATCAGTGAGTGCCCTGCCGAGCTTCTCCGCCTCCCTCCCTCTCCGGGTGGACATGGACAGACAAGGAGGCAGCTCCCCAGACAGCTGCCTCGCCTGGGACGCCTCGCCCCCACCAGGGGACTCCAGCTGCTGACTCCATTGGGCAGCCGCTGGTGCCTCCCACTTTGCGTGACGCTCCCGGGTCGCTGAGGGGTTGTTCTTTTTTCCTTCTTCTTTGAGGGTCGGTGCATATGGGGTGGCAGGGGTGGGAGGGCAGGTCTGGCCCAGAGTAAATGGAGGAGTTTCTTCCGTCTGCTTTTCATTGCACGACGGGTCGTTTGCTTGGTTGCACTTGATTTTTATTTATTTTTTTAGGGAGGCAGGCACCTAGGAGCAGCAGTAGGCAGCGTGGAGTCACCAGCTGTTGGGCTGAGGGCAGCGACGGGGGGAGGGGGAGCCGAGGATTGGAGAGGGGCCCATAAAAACCGTGGAGGGCGGGGCCCATGGGCCCCGTGGGCACTACGGGCCTGTTTGGGGAGGGGAGGGACTTCAGTGGGGTATAATGCCACAGAGTCCACCTTCCAAAGCAGCCATTTTCTCCAGGTGAACTGATCTCTGTCGCCTGGAGATCAGTTGTCATACAGGAGCTCTCCAGCCACCACCTGGAAATGGGCAACCCTACCAGCAGGGGAGTCCAGGGTTGCTACACAGAGGCAGGCAATGGGCAAACTGCCTCTAAACATCTCTTGTCTTGAAAGCCCCATGAGGGGTCGCCATAAGCCAGGTGCAACTTGATGGCACTTTCCACCACCACCACCACCCCGATAAGAGAGACCCCCTTTTTTTACTCTGAGATAAAACTCTGCATTAGAACAAGTAGTACATGTAGTGACCCTCAGGGACACCAAATCGCTCACTCACAACTTTAATGCCAGTAGCTCACAAAGTAGAATTTTTGCTCACAAGACTCCACAGCTTAGAGGGAACATTGACCACCACTACCCCGATAAAAGAGACCCCCTTTTTTGAATCTGAGATAAAGCTCTGCATTACAAAACGTAGCATATGAAGTGACCCTCAGGGACAGTCTATAGCAGTTTAGCACAGTTATCGTTCATGAATCCCATCCCCAAGTCCATATTCAAGCACATTCTATGCAAACAAAAAAATATTTTTGAACTCTCAGATATTCAGTTAACCTGTTTTCAAATATCTATCTGAACTTGATAGAACAATAATCTGATCAACAAACAAATCTGACCCCCTTCACAAATGTGCATCACGGACTGGGTCATAATTCCATCTTTTGGAAGGCAGGAAGAAAAGGACGATATCTAAATGTTGGTGAGTTTTTCATTTTTCCAGATTGTTGAATTGCTCCTACAATTTATTTCTGATGTTCCATTCCAGTGTCCCACTAGTGTATGCAAGACAGTCATGTTGGCCAGTGGCAAACCCATCATCTTCGTGTGCAGGTGTCCCACAAAATGAAAAAAGACCCGCGGCTTATGTATCTTTTAGTATGAAATGGCTTTATCCAAGAGGGCGTTTGCTGTGTCCCACGTATGCATCATCAGGAAAATAATGTAATTTTTCTTCTTCTGAATGATTGGGCTGTGTCCAGAGCAATTTTTTTAAATGGCAGAATGGAATGTCTGGGCCAGTGTGCATTTGTACAGCTTTGGCTAGTTCATCAAATGCATCCGTTCCTGGTTCAATCAGATCTAGCCACAGTGATCCATGCCTTAGTTACATATAGACTAGACTACTGCAATGCACTCTACTTGGGGCTACCCTTGAAGAGTGTTTGGGAGTTGCAGCTAGTGCAGAATGCTGCAGCTAGACTGTGTGCCAGGGCCAGTTATTGGTAGCTTGTGACCCCAATACTACAGCAATTACACTGTCCACCAATCCACTCCTGAACCCAATTCAAGGTGTTGGTATTGACCAATTCGAGGTGTTGGTCCTCTCCATGACTTGGGAAAGGGGTATCAGAAGGACTATCTTCTCCCTTATGTTCCTGCCTGGGAATTAAGAACACAGGGAGACACCTTCCTGACTGTTCTGTCAATCAAAGTAGCTCCTTTGGAGGGTACACAAGAGAGGGCCTTTTCAGTGGCAGCCCCACAATTATGGAACAAACTCCCCAGGGAGGAGCGCCTGGCCCCCTCCCTTTTCAGTCCTTAGGAGGCAGTAGAAGATGGTTTTATTTATTCGATTAATTTACTAGCAGTCCTAAACTGTGATTTTAAATTTTGGCTTGTATACATTTTATTTTATGTATTTTATCTGTATTGTACACTGACTTGAACCTAGCAGTTCGAAAGCAAGAAATTGCAAGTAGATAAATAGGGACCACTTCGGTGGGAAGGTAACAGCGTTCCGTGCACCTTGGTGTTTAGTCATGCCGGCCACATGACCACGGAAATGTCTTCGGACAGCGCTGGCTCTTCGGCTTTGAAACGGAGATGAGCACCGCAACCCTAGAGTCGGATTCGAGCAAGGGAACCTTTACCTTTACCTTTAAACTGACTTGAACTCCATATGGAAGTGGCTAATGAATATTTTACATAACAACACCTTTCCTGCCTCTCTTTTCCCACTGCAGCCCAACGATCTCCACAAAATGCTGCTTCTGGGGGACAGAGCCGGTGTGGTCTACAGGTTAAGAGTGCTGAACTAGTATCTGGAAGACCCAGGTTCAAATCCCCACTTGTGCGATGAAAGCTTTCTGGTTGACCTCGGGCCAGTCACACACTCTCTCAGCCTAACCTACCCCACAGGGTTGTTGTGAGGATAAAATGGAGGAGAGGAGAACGATGTAAGCTGTTTTGAATCCCCATTGGGGAGAAAGGTGGGGTACAGATTAATTAAATACAATGGGGGGGCCCCTAAAGAACGACATGAGGAAGCCTACAGCAGGAAGGAGGAATTGGTGGAAACTGAGAATCTAGTCCAGCTCCAACCCCGTTTTTACCCATCTGCCATATTGATGTAGATGCCATCCATTAAAACTCAAATAATCTATCATTATTTAATATCATTCTTTAATCTGATCAAGCAAGGGCTTCGAGCCTTCCACTCCGGCACACCCTAATGACAGAGGCAGCAATCAAAAAAGATCACACTTACCTGCTGGGAGCACCTGCCTATCTCAACACCCAGCTGGCAGGGTTTATATAGCAGGGAGTCCCCAACCTGTTCAGGTGGCTCAGACAGGTATATCGGAAGACTGAGTCATCGCTTCCTGAAGGAGGGCCCCCAAGTGTGGAGCTGGGTCAATGCAAATTCAGCTCTCCTTTCCGGGAAAGTGTTTTGAACTGCTCAAGAATGGGTCAGCAAATAACACATCAGTTTACACACCAGGTTCCAGCACAGGCAGATGGAGAAAGATTTCCCCCCCCAGTGAATTTGGAATTTTCCTCCCCAATAGGATTCTAGTTCTTCTCTTGAGGCCTTCTTCTGTGTAGAAGTAAATCCCGCCATGTTCCATGGGGCTTACTCCAAGGCAGGCACGTCTGTGACCAAGGCGGTCGTCATTGCAAAATGTCCCCAGAAGTAACTCCACGAAAGCACTGAGAGCAAACAAATGTTGGTAATAGAGACTGGGAGGTGGGGGTGGATAAGGAAGGTGAATTGGGGAAACTGAGCTGTGGAGAACAGTCCCTTTGCAGGGAAACTGTTCCAGAAATGAACTGGATATCCTGTATTCTTAGAACTGTTCAAGGCAAATATGAGATGCCCAGCCTTTTGTTTGTCTCAGAATCATAATCTTGTATGGTATATTAGGAGAAAATCAGTGGTAGGAGGAACTTAATATATATCCCCCAGCTTCCAATATCCCCCTAGCTGTCTCTTTTAGCCACTTCCCCCCAGACTAAGCTCCAAGAATGGAACTAAATCCAGTGGGGGGGGGGGACTGAGAGGTGTGGGGAGCAATGCTCCCTCTAAGCTGTGGAGTCTTGTGAGTAAAAATTCCACTTTGTGCGCTACTGGCATTAACTTTATGAGCGAGCGATTTGGCTACTGCATAAATCAGTTTGCTCTGGAGCCATCCTTCCTGAGCTAAGACAAAAATCTGTGAGCTGGAGGCTAGAAAACTGTGAGCTAGCTCACACTAACTCAGCTTAGAGGGAACACTGGTGGGGAGGTTTAACCACTCACCAGTTCTCCATCATACATGCCTCCATTTATTGTTGTTGTTGTTGTCAAGTCACAGCTGACTTATGGCAACCCTGTAGGGTTTTCAAGGCAAGAAAGGAACAGAGGAGGTTTGCCATTGCCTGCCTCTGCATAGCAACCCTCGACTTCCTTGATAGCCTCCCATCCAACTACCAGGGCCAACTCTGCTTAGCTTACGAGAGCTGGCAAGATCAGGCTAGCCCCGGCTATTCATGCCAAGGATAATGTGTCCTCCTAGCTCAAGACAAATACAGTTCTGAAAACTGGATGCTCTCTGTGTGAGCACATGCCCTGCAGCATGAGAAGCCGATAAGAGGCTTCCTCCATTCTGCTGTAAGAGTCAGATCGCTCTTCTTCATCGCCAGTGCTGCTTCTCTCTTCGCAGCAGACTCAGCTCTAGTGATGAGGTCACCACAAGGATATCTGTGGGGTTGGGTGAGAGAGAGGTCATCAGGGTTGCCATAGACACATGAAGCTGCCTTAATCCTGATTATCTGATGGAGGGAGCTTTGGCCCTTTCCGCACTTGGACCTCACCCCCGAGTTTTTTCTGTGTCTCGCAGTCTTTACCTTGCAGTTATCTCTGTTTAATCTGTTGCTTTCTGCGCTCATTTCGTCTTGCCTGCCCTAGGTTATAAATTCTGCATTGCGAACAGGGCATTTGTCCTAGGAATGGCAGGAAAGGGGCAGGGAGGATTGGAACCGAGTTAAAAATTCTACATTTAAATCTGCACCAGTGAAGTGTAGTGGGTTAAACACATGAAAGAACCACAGAGACTGATGTTGCAATCAGCATGGTTTACTGGTACACACAAAGACAAAAGACAAATGACCGGCTGGCCAACTATATACATACCTAGGGACACACCCATAGGTCCCATGGTGGGTTTAAATCTCCCGCCACGGTCCCATTGGTCCCCCAGTGGAGAGACCAGGAGCCTAGTCCCCATTGTTACTCCAGAGTCAAGCTCTGGAGTGTTCGCTGGGCCCTGGTGGCGGTCAGCGGACACAACAACCAGGGCCACTCCGGATTGAGGGAAAGCCCGCAGCAAAACAGGATCCATATACCCCGGGGCAATGGTGTTCTGAACCTGGGGTGACCACAGTGTAATGCAGAATTGACCCAAAAAGGGGGGATAAAAAGAAGGGTAAACTCAAGTGTAGTGCAGAATAGCTAGTAGGAGAAAACACTGAACCAGGATGAAAGGCCTAATGCAGAAAGGGCCTTTGACTTCTGAAAGCTCATACCCCGAAAATCTTGTTGGTTCCTCAGGTGCCACTGGGATCAAATCTACCTGTTCTACATGCAGACCCTCTAGAATCAACCTGCAGACCCTCTAGAATCAACCTGAGTTGGACTCTTTGTCTGTCAAGGTCCCTGTTGTCTACTCTGACTGGCAGCAGCTTTCCAGGGTCTCATGTGAAGGGGCTTCACATCGCAGACAACCTGATCCTTTCACCAGGAAATACTGGGGACTGAAGCTGGGATCTTCTGCATGCAGAGCAGAGGATGTTCCACTGATAGACACATTCCTGTGTACAGAACAAGACTGCCAGTGCTTGCATTGTGCAAGCCTCTAGGTTTTGCCAGCCTCCAGGTGAGGCCTGCAGATCTCCTGGAATTACAACTGATCTTAGGGTTGTCAGGTGTGTTCCCCCCCCCCAGCAACTGGGGGGGGGACCGTCTCCAGATGACAGAGTCCAGTCGCCCTGGAGAAATGGCTGCTTTGGAAGGCAGACTCCATGGCATTATACCCTGCTGAGGTCTCTCCTCTCCCTCAACCCTGACCTCCCTAGGTTCCATCTGCAAATCACTTGGAATTTTCCAGTCCAGAGTTGGCAACTCTAGTAGCAACCCCCAAGCCAGGCCATGTTTTGGTCATTGTATGCAGCTGGAGGGTATGCCAGCCTCCAAGGAGAACCTGGCGATCCCCCCTGGAATTACAGTTCATCTCCAGGCTACAGAAAACAGTTCCCCTGGAGAAAATGGATGCTTTGGAGGGTGGGCTCTATGGCATTGTACCCCACTGAGGTCCCTGCCCTCCCCAGGCTCCACCCACCAAATCTCCAGCTAGGGATGCCAGCCTCCAGGTGGGACCCGCAGTGTTCCCTCTAAGGTGTGTTAGTGTGAGCTCGCTCACAGTTTTTTTAGCCTCCGGCTCTCACTTCTTTGTCTTAGCTCAGGAAGGATGGCTCCAGAGCTCACTAATTGATGCAGTAGCCCAATTGCTCGCTCACAACTTGAATGCCAGTGGCTCACAAAGTAGAGTTTTTGCTCACAAGACTCCATGACCTAGAGGGAGCATTGGACCTGGGGATTCCCTCCAGAATCACACCTTATCTGCAGACTACAGAGATCTGTTCTTCTCCTGGAGAAAATGGATGCTTTGGAGAGGGGACTCTGTGGGATTGTAGCACACTCAGGTCCCTGACTCCCCCAGGCTTCAGCCCTGATGCTCCAAGAATTTGTCCACCTGGATCTGGCAACCCTACCCAGCCTAGGGTTGCCAGGTCAAGGTTGGAAAATACCTGGAGACTTTTGGGGGTGGATCTGGGAGAGGGCGGCGTTTGGGGAGGGGAGGGGTGGAGCCTCAGCGTGGTACAATGCCATAGAGTCCACCCTTCAATGCAGCCATTTTCTCCAGGGGAGCTGATCTCTGTCAGCTGGAGATCAGCTGTAAAAGCGGGAGATCCCCAGGCCCCACCTGGAGGCTGGCAACCCTAACCCAGCCACCACCTGCCGGTGGCCGGGGGAGACCTGCAACCCGAGGGAGAGATAAGCCTCTTCCGAAGCCTGCTTCATTTCCTCTGTCCACCTCCCTTTCCCCCTTCCTCCAGCCTCCCTGTCCTTCCCCTGCCACCCAACAATACCACACCTCTTGGTCTAACATTTGTCAGAACCGGGCCCAAGAGTTTGCTGAGCTCTCGTGTCAATATTTGTGTCCTTGTTTCACATGGGGTGGGATGGGAAAGGATCCTATTAGTCATGGTTCCTTGATGCACTGTTGACTGAAACCATGTACGGATAGGGGGATTAAGTGGTCTGACGCCACCTCCCCAGCCCTCCTCACATACAGCTAGAGTTGCCAGCTTCCAGGTGGGGCCTGGAGATCTTCTGGAATTACATCTGATCTCCAGACTTCAGAGAGCAGTTCCCCTGGAGGAAACAGCTGCTTTAGACGGAGGGATCTTTGGTGTGATAAACTGCTGAGATCCCTCTCCTCCCTAAGCCCCACCACCCCTCAAACTCCACCCTCCAAATCTCCAGGAATTTCCCAACCCAGAGCTGGCGACCCTACACAGCACATAGTGTTGCAGGCTCCAGGTTGGGAAATTCCTGGAGATTTGGGGGGTAGAGCTAGGAAGGGTGGAGTTTGGGGAGGGGAGGGGCCTCAGCCGAGTTTAATGCCATAGAGGCCACCTTCTAAAACAGCCATTTTCTCCAGCGTGTCAGCTAAGCTGCCATGGGTGTGGAGATGTTTTCTAATTGCTTTGCATTCCTTCCCATGCGCTTAATTGCTTCACAGCTGCAACGCTTATCTGTAAAGTGTTACTGGAGGAGATTGTGGTGTCTACCTTCCGTGGGAGCTTCTTCGTTCCCAGCTTCGCAACCGTTAGAGAGTCTTGCCATCTCCCGCGCGCGGGAGTCCACCTAATTGGGTATTGCTGGGGGGGGGCGCATACGAATGCCCTATATCCTATTATGCGCACAGGTAGCCCGCCATTCCTAACAGCGTTCATGTTATTGCATCTATGGCTTTTCAATAAAAGTAAAACCTTCCTGGAAGCGTGTACTTCGTTGTTTTGCTGTGGGTCCTGACACAGAGGAATGAATCTCCATAGCTTGGAGACCAGTCAGAATTCCATGAGATCTCCAGCCACCACCTGGAGATTGGCAACACTGAGACCACGCTGGCTGCTGGTGCACGGCTAGCCAGCTTTTAACTTAGTATGTTAAGAAGATGAGCAGGCACCATAGAGTAAATGGTAAACTGCAGCCCAAGTGGGCCAGTTTCCGGTGGCCCACCTAGAGGCTCATGGTGGCTGAGATTCTTGGAAAGGATGCTGGGATATCTCTCAGGGTTGATGTGAGGATAAAATGGAGGAGGGGTGGATCTCTGGGGCTGGCTAGGGTTGCCAGCTTTTAAACAGGTCCCTCTAGCTGTCCTTTTAATATCATTCTGAGCAGCAAGCGATTAGCAGATGATGTTAATTAACTTTGTGCCATGAAAAGCCATTGCCGTTCATTAAACCTCTATTAAGGGACATGACATATGTTTTTCACCTGTTCATCTGGCAACCTCAGCTGCTGCAATGGCAGGAGGGTGGGGGGATCCGAATGGAGGCCTTGCTCCGAATGGCTCTCCTCTTTCACAAAGCACCTCAGTGCATCTGCCTCTTGCATTCTGGCCCCACTGGTGGACCTCCTGATGGCACTGGTATTTCTGGCCACTGTGTGATACAGAGTGTTGGACTGGATGGGCCTTTGGCCTGATCCAACATTGGCATCTCTTATGTTCTTTTGTTCTTATTCTCATCCCGCCGCTTCTCCAACGAAGTCAGGTTGCTGTACACGGCTCTCTCCCATCCTCTATTTTGTCCTCACGAGAGCCCTGTAAAATGGAACGGATTAGGCTGAGAGAAAAGGACGAGCCCAAGATCAAGCAGCAGAGTTTTATGTCCCGCTTTTCTCTAAATTAAGGAGTCTCGAAGCAGTTTACAATCTTGTGAGGTATGTGGGGCAGAGAGAGTTCTGACTGGCCCAAGGTCACCCAGCTAGGGTTTCCACAGGTCCTCCATGGCCACCGGTGGGGGATGGAGGGGGAGGGTGGCCAGATCCAGATAGGGGAACTCCTGGATATTTGGAAATGTAGCCTGGGGAAGTCAGGGACCTGGGGTACAGTGCCATAGAGTCCACCCTCCAAAGGATCCATCGTGTGCAGTTCTGGAGACCTCACTTCAAAAAGGATGTGGACATAATGGAGTGGGTGCAGAGGAGAGCAACGAGGATGATCAGGGGCCTGGAGACCAAGCCCTCTGAGGAAGACTGAGGGACTTGGGAGTGTTCAGTCTGGAGAAGAGGAGGCTGAGAGGGGCAATGATTGCTCTCTTGAAGTATCTGAAGGGCTGGACTAGGGCAGGAGGGCAGGGAGCTGTTCCTGTTGGGAGCAGAGGATAGGTCTCGCAAGGGGCGGGAAGGTATCGGCTGGATCTTAGGAAAAACCTTTTGACAGTAAGAGTTGTGCAACAGTGGGATCAGCTGCCTAGGGAGGTGGTGAGCTCCCCCTCACTGGCAGTCTTTAAGCAGAGGCTGGACAAAGACTTGTCAGGAATGCTCTAGGCTGATCCTGCATTGGGCAGGGGGCTGGACTAGATGAAGAAGAAGAGAGAAGAAGAAGAGATTGGATTTATACCCCACCCTTCACTCGGAGTCTCAGAGCGGCTTACAAACTGCTTTCCCTTCCCCTCCCCACAACAGACACCCTGTGAGGTGGGTGGGGGCTGAGAGAACTCTGACACAAACTGCTCTTTTTCCAGGACAGCTGTGCCAGAGCTTGTGACTGACCCAAGGTCACATCAGCAGGTGCAAGTGGAGGAGTGGGGAATCAAACCCGGTTCTCCCAGATTAGAGTCCGCGCACTTAACCACTACACCAAACTGGCTGTATGGCCCCTTCCAACACTGTGATTCTGTGATTTTCTCCAGGGGAACTGATCTCTGTAGTGTGGAGATGAGCTGAATTCTGAGGGATCTCAAGGTCCCTCCCGGAGGTTGGCATCCCTACTGGCCCAGCAGGCTTCCTGTGGAGGAGGGCCTGGTTCTAGAGTCCATTGCTCTTAACAACTACCCGATGCTGGCTCTCAACCAGTAAGCTTCCTGACAGCCAGTGTGGTGTCAGACTAGGATGTGAGAGACTCAGGACTGAATCCCCACTCTGCTGTGGAAGCTGTGCACCACGTACGCAATGACCGTCCCATGAACTTAAGGCAGGCATCAAATCTGCATACAAACATTCACACAAACAAGCAAGCAGGGTAAAAAGCCCTCTCTCCGTCAATCCATCCTTTTCCCTAGGAAAAACTTCCCACTGGAAGTACACTTAGACCTGACACAGTGCAGTGTTTAGGGTGTCGGATTAGGATCTGGGAGACCCAGGTTCGAATCCCCCACTCTGCCATGGAAGCTCACTGGGAGACCTCAGGCCAGTCACACACTCTCAGCCGAACCAACTTCACATCCTTGCTGTGCCGATAAAATGGGACAGAAAAGAATGATGTAAGCTTCCCTCCACTGGGAAGGAAGGTGGGCTAAAAATGTATAAACACAGGTTTAGGGAATTCCTGAAGATTTAGGGGTGGAGCCTGGGGGGCGTGGAGTTTGGGTTGTTGGAATACGCAAGGTCTATAGTGCAGCCTGAAGATCATCCTTCAGGGGGACAGCTGAAGGACTTGTAGTTAGCAAACTCTCATGGTTATACTGCTTTCTGCTTTGGGGAAAGAAAGTGATATTTATCTTGGGCTTCTTGCTGATTTCAGCATTTCTGGTCTTGACTTTATAAACTCACAGAATTCTTCACAGGGCATCCTGAAATTCAGTTTCACTTGGAGTTCTGCTTTGACAAGGCTATCACTCAGCCGGTTTCTTTCCTTGCTCCAGAGCTGCATCATTAAGTTGAAGACCCTATCACAGTAGGCACTGGAGACAGGGGTAGACAGTGCAAAAGAGACCAACTTCAACAGATGGCTGTCCCCAGTGTATGGAATGCGCCTGAACATCTTTAACCAACTCTGGTCTATCTTCTCTTCGTATGAGAAGATCTCTCTTTGGCATTCTGACACAATGCAGAAATCGTCGAACAGCTTGTCAATGTCTATTACATCAGGACCAAAATTGAGGGCTTTGACAGGACTCTCTAATGGATCCCACATCACAGGACTGTCAAGCGAGAGCAGTGCCACGTCTTGTCAAAATTATTCCATTTCTCAAGGTAGTCAGGGCACCTTGAGAGTGTCTGGTCTGCTTCTGTTTGGAATTTTGCCCTTTGAGATGCAGAGATGTTGACTAAAATGGCCGTAGCAGGTCTTCCACGGAACTGTTTCTGTTGCCTCTCCTTAGGTTTTTCACAGAAGTCATCCAGGATTTTGTGGAGTTCTGTGCAACTAACATTAACACTTTCAAGTTTTTCGCAATGGGATTGAACAATGCCGTCAAATTGTGTAAGAAGTACATCTAACACAGTGGAAGAGATGGGTCCTCTTCTGGACGGAGTCCTTCCCACACAATTTTTTCACATTCTTCTGCCCCACATGACAGGAAGTATGCCCTCAGCGCAGGCCAGCACTGAAGAACCCGTTCAACAGCAGGCATAACTGACAACCACCACGCTGGACCATGCCGAATCAGATCTCTATACTCTGTATCTACAAACTCAAAGAAGGACCTCAAGGACTCTGTACTTTTGGCTGAGCATACTGCATATTTGTGTGACAAAGACTTCTACATTAAAACTCAGTGCTCTCTTCCCATTTCACAGCAGTTGTGAACAGGGTTCCCTCTAAGCTGAGTTAGTGTGAGCTAGCTCATAGTTTTTTAGCCTCCGGCTCACACATTTTTGTCTCGGCTCAGGAAGGAGGGCTCCAGAGCAAACTGATTCATGCAGCAGCCAAATCGCTCACTCACAACTTGAATGCCAGGAGCTCACAAAGTAGAACTTTTGCTCACAAGACTTCACGGCTTAGAGGGAACATTGGTTGTGAAGTACATGGCATTTGCAGCCCACATCTATCCGTCACCTGTTAAGCTGCTGGAGTTTTTGAAACACTGGCTTGTGTTTCCCAAAAATACACTGCAGCATTGTCAGCAATGTAAGATGCCACTCTGTCCAAACTGAGACCATTGTCTTGTAGCACACTGGAGAGCTGTGCTGTAATTGCCTCACTGGTCTCCTCCTTGTCATTATAGAAGTCAAGCAATCCTTCTTTAATTCCCTGCATTACAGAAAAATAGTGAACAGTCACAGGAAACACCTCCTGTTTCCCTCGTTGGAGGTGCCACATCCTATTGAGAAAAAGTGTGTGGCATCCAAGTCCTCCAGCCACAATTCTATGGATTTTAGTGCCAAAATGTTCTCTACAATGCTGGTGGCTTTTGTCCAACCACATGACATCTTTCTTGCTATGCCAGAATGAGGCAACATTCTTGGCAGCAGTTTATTTGTGCAGTATTGACTTGCATAACTATGATGGTGCATAACACTGTGGTATGCTTCTACCATTTCAGCTGCGGTAACCTGATTTACTTGTGAGGAATCTAGTTTGTCAAAGAAGGTGGTCACAAGTGGTGTCCATCTACACCAGGGTGTCAAACTCATTTGTTATGAGGGCCGGATCTGACATAAATGAGAACTTCTTGGGCCGGGCTGTGGCGCCCCTGCGTCGCCCGCTCAGGTTGCCCTCCCGTTGCCGTGGCTTCAGGCGATAACCCAGCCGTGGGGGCGCTCGATGTATCAGCAGCGTAGAAACAGGGAAAGCTTTGTAGAGTTGAAAGGGGGCTTGCCTCAGATGCGGGGCTGTCAGGAGGTTTCTTCACTTCCTTCGCCCGCCCTGGGTCTGGTTTGCTTCACTGAGTTGTGTGCGTTCTCTCTGCCTACACACACTCGCACCATGCATTCAACCAGCCCAGCAAGTCCTCATCGGCTCGCCTCTCCCTTGCCTTTATTCCCGCTTCTCCAGCTGATCCACCCCCTCTCCCGGCCCCTCCCTCACCTAAAGAGGAAGACGCCGAGGTGCCAGGCTCCGCCCCTCCGCCCCCTGGCTCTCCTGGGGCTCGTTCCCGCAGCGCGGGTGTGCCGGCCGCTCCGTT